>NC_090650.1:439946091-440096091 GCF_040937935.1 Hyperolius riggenbachi
TACGGATAGTAAACCAGCTGCAGTGTGTGCTGATATCTGCTACCTCCAATATGTACAGTATAAGCAGGGGCTCTGTGCCTGTACTGATAGTAAACCAGCTGCAGTGTGTGCTGATATCTGCTACCTCCAATATGTACAGTATAAGCTGTGACTCTGTGCCTGTACTGATAGTAAACCAGCTGCAGTGTGTGCTGATATCTGCTACCTCAAATATGTATTGTATAAGCTGTGACTCTGTGCCTGTACTGATAGTAAACTAGCTGCAGTGTGCGCCGATGTTTCCTACCTCCAGTATGTACAGTATAAGTGGTTTGCCATGTTATCTGTATTTTGGAGGAATCTCTGCCAAATTACGTGTATTTCTGGTGAAATGCTGTCAGATTACATGTATTTTGGGGGGTAACACTGAGGCAGAGCTCAAACTTCTTGGGCAGACCTTTTACACCACTAAGGTCATGTATATTTTGCCCACCTATGATCATGCCAACATTCTGTTACATGGTCATGCCCATTTTTCGTTGTGAGCCCCGCCTGCCAGCCACTGAGCCCCTTTTGAGCCCCCCTAAAAATCTGAAGCTGGAGTCGCCGCTGGTCACCATGACAGTTGTTCTGTAAGATGGTGTCCATTATCAAATATCGGGACTGTGAGGAAAGGTAAAAGTAACCAGCACTGCTACATGTCGGCACATGGCTGATGGCTCCTATGTGTCACTGGTGATTTTTTTTCTCCCATTGCTACATAATCTCTAAACTTATGTGACAGGATAACAACGCCTATGGTGATTACACATTGCTGGATGTAATAAACATTGGCTGCGCCGCTCGGTGTATGATTCTCAAGTTGTTAGAAAAGGCAGTAGAGTCCGCGTGGTATGTACACCTGTACTCCAGACTCAGCTTACCAGCAGGCAGAGAAGTACAGTAACTCCTAGCAACCAGGCAGCGTGATTACACTTGTTCAAAGCTAATGAAGGCTAATATGTGGCTGCTGGGGGAGCTGCACAACACTTGTGTTTCTTGTTTCATCTCATTTAATTAGACTAATAATGTGTTTTAATAACCTGCATTGTTTAACCACTTCACCACTGAGGGGTTTTACCCCCTGAGCACCAGAGCAATTTTCACCTTTCAGCGCTCCTTCCATTCATTCGTCTATAACTTTATTATTACTTATCGCAATGAAATGAACTATATCTTGTTTTTTTCGCCACCAATTAGGCTTTCTTTAGGTGGGACATTATGCCAAGAATTATTTTTTTCTAAATGTGTTGTAATGGGAAAATAGGAAAAATGTGGGGAAAAAAATAATTATTTTTCAGTTTTCGGCCATTATAGTTTTTAAATAATGCATGCTACTGTAATTAAAACCCATGAAACGTATTTGCCCTTTTGTCCCGGTTATAAAACCATTTAAATTATGTCCCTATCACAATGTTTGGCGCCAATATTTTATTTGGAAATAAAGGTGCATTTTTTTCAGTTTTGCGTCCATCCCTAATTACAAGCCCATAGTTTATAAAGTAACAGTGTTATACCCTCTTGACATAAATATTTAAAAAGTTCAGTCCCTAAGGTAACTATTTATGTATTTTTTTTAATTGTAAATTTTTTAATTTTTTTTTTAATTACAAAAAAAAATAAAAATGGGGAGTGTGGGAGGTAATGAGTTAATTTTATGTGTAAAAGTCATTTATTTGTATGTGAAAAATGTGTAGGGTGTAGTTTACTATTTGGCCACAAGATGGCCACAGTAACTTTTTGTTTTAATGCGACCTCCAAGCTTCCTTCCGGAAGCTTGGAGGAAGAATAAGGAGGCTGGACACGTGAGTTTTTTCTCACAATGATCGCGCTGCCCATAGGAGAGCAGCTGATCATTGCGGGGCTTAGATCAACGAACGGGAATGGATTTTCCCGTTCATTGATCTCTGGGCGAGCGGGCGGCGGCGTGTTTACTAGCGGCGGGCGGCGTGTTTACGAGCGGGAGCGCGGGCAGCGTCGGGAACGCGGAAAGTACGTGTTTCTCCGTCCCTGGTTTTTAAAGGATGGAAAAAGGGGCGGAGAAATACGTACGCGCGGGGGTAAAGTGGTTAAGAGGTAATTGTAGGTTAGTAGAGCTTTGTCTCTGTGGAGCACATGTTCTTTTGTGGGTGGTAAGGTACATACACACGTTGGATTTTCGCAAACGACCCGTCGTTTGAACATCCGGTCATTTGGACGTCAAATCGGGCGTGTGTACGGTCTGTCGTTCAGCTGATAAGACTGGACTTGAGTGATCCACTTGGCAGATCTTTCAAATCCAGTCTCATCAGCTGAACGACAGACTACAGACGCCCGATTTGACGTCCAAACGACCGGACGTTCAAACGACAGTTCGTTTGCGAAAATCCAACGTATGTACGAGCCTTTAAGCATCCATGTTTTCCATGCAAGGTGTATTCAGGTTTGCAAAACTGAGTGCTTTGTTTCCGGAGTCTTGATAGGTGTGTAATGTCTGAGATGGGGGGACTCAGAGTTTATAGTAAAGTGGACCTGGACACTTGCACAGGAGGAAAACAGAGAGAAATGCACCCTGTATGTATTCAGGGGCGTAGCAATAGGGAGTGCAGAGTTTGCAACCGCATCGGGCCCTTGAGCCAGAGGGGCCCTCCCTCATCCACAGTATTAGCTCTTTATTGGCCCTGTGCTCATAATAATCACTTCTATGTATACTTTGAATAGTGGTAATCATTAATAAACTGTTTCCCATCCCCTTCTTGCACCTCTGACACTGTAGTTGCCATTGGCAGTTTTTAGTGCGTCGCATCAATTATGTATAGAATGCTTGGGGGGCCCCAATACAAAACTTGCATCGGGGCCCACAGCTCCTTAGCTACGCCACTGGGTGCAGGCTTCAAACCTGTAGCTGTCTAGCGACAGAGTGGTTCAATTCCACCTTCTGGGCGATTAAAGTGGATCTGAACTCAGAATGTCCTCTCTACTTTAAAAAGTACACAGCGGCATAATCTATATATATAATAGACTAAGTGCCTCAACCTTCAAACAAGAAGAAGAAGTACTTTGCATGAGAAAATGTATGCGTGTTCAAACACCAAGTTTAAGGCCTCTTTTCCACGGACTGTTGAGCTGTGTGCTCAGCAAGCAGTTACCAGGCAGCAGTGAGCAGATACCAGGCAGCAGTGAGCAGATACCAGGCAGCAACAAGCAGTTACCAGGCAGCAGTGAGCAGATACCAGGCAGCAGTGAGCAGTTACCAGGCAGCAACAAGCAGTTACCAGGCAGCAGTGAGCAGATACCAGGCAGCAGCAAGCAGTTACCAGGCAGCAGTGAGCAGTTGTGAGAGTTTGAGAGGCATTTCACTGCCTATTCACAGTCCATGGAAAAGAGGCCTTACCCTAGCAAGTCTGACATTGCAAATCTGGCCTAATTGGCTATTCATGAGGCAATGCTCATGCAAATGCATGCACAAACCAATACCACAAAGCAGTCACCCTGCTACATGCTACATTAGCACTATCCGGCTTAGTGCACACCAGAGCGGTTCGGCAGCGTTTTGCGATCCACTTGCGGATGCGGATACGCTTGGGTAATGTATTTCAATGGGCTGGTGCACACCAGAGCGGGAGGCGTTTTGCTGAAACGCATACTCCCGAGGTGAGGCATTTTTTGGATTGTGGAGGCGTTTCTGCCTCCAATGTAAAGTATAGGAAAGAACGCAAACCGCTCTGAAAAACGGCAGTTCAGAGCGGTTTTGCAGGCGTTTTTGTTACAGAAGCTGTTCAGTAACAGCTTTACTGTAACAATATATGAAATCTACTACACCAAAAACGCTTTACAAAACCGCAAAATGCTAGGTGAAATGCTACAGAAAAATAAGAAAAAGCGTTTCAAAATCTGCTAGCATTTTGCGGATCTGCTAGCAGTTTTTGGTGTGCTCCAGGCCTCCAGGAGCGCCACGGGGAGGATTCCCAATGCCCCCTTTTTATACAACTGGGGGGACCGCAGGGTCCCAGGCTCTCTCACTGCCTGGAAACCACAGCGGCACCCCGGAGGGGGAGGCTGGGTGGCGTGGACTACCCCCCCCCAAGTGTGGCCAGCGCCGGGGAGAGCCGTCTGCACCCACCTCCCAATATTAAAAACAGGCACTTACCTTAACGTCCATTGCGTTCTGCTACATGCGCATTAATTTGGGGGCACCACATGAGAAAGGAGAGAAGCATGGGTCACCCCGAGCTTTAGAGCTCAGGGCTGGCTCACATACAGCACTCCAGAGGGGGGGGGGGAGGACAGGCGCACTCACTCCAGGGTTCACACCACCGGAGCAAGCCATCCACCACTTGCCTCCAAAGGATACAAACTGCACAAAATGCTTTCCATGAGAAAATTAATGCGCATGTAGCAGAACCCAATGGACGTTAAGGTAAGTGGCTGTTTTTAATATTAGGAGGTGGGTCTGGACGCCCCCCCCAGCGCTGGCCACGCTTGGGGGGGGGGGGGGGCGGCTGCGCCACCCAGCCTCCCACTCCGGGGTGCCGCTGTGGTTCCCAGGCAGCGAGAGAGCACTTTGCAGTATTGGTTTTTGGACCCTGCATAGTTTGGCATGCGAAAGCAAATGCATATTTGCATGAGCATTGCCTCATGAATAGCCAATTAGGCCGGATTTGCAAAGCCAGACTTGCTAGGGTTAAACTTGGTGTTTGAGCACGCATACATTTTCTCATGGAAAGCCTACTTCTTCTTGCTTCAAGGTTGAGGCACGTACTCTATTAGATAGATAGATGTGGCGTATGCTACGACGCGGGTTGGCTAGTAACCTTTAATAATGTAAAGTATTGAAGTGCCAGAAAACGTTCATAAAATCGCTTACAAAACAAAACGCTAGCAGTTGTGCAAGTGATTTGTAGTGAGTTCCAGGCCTTAGTGTGTGGGAAAACTTTTGTAAATTGCCCTTATTGGAAACTATTCCTAACGGAGGTTCATAAATTAAGTGAGCCTTGGGGGAGGGGCTTAATCCAGTAAATAAAACAGTAAGGAATCTTTGGGCAAGGCTCCCTGGTTACCTGTGGAGCACTCCCTAATGGCTGCAGCTTTGGCGCTCTGATTCCGCCAGGAGAAAAGCATGATATAAATCTAGTTTCTATCATATTGCCCAATAGTAGTATATCAGTAATTATACTGATATTCTCCTAGCCATGCCCCTTAACCTTCCCGGATTTGGCGGGACAGTCCAGGTTTGGGGGGGCTCTCCCGCTATCCCGCTGGGGGGGCTTTTATCCCGGTGGCTGGGCAGTGGGCAGAGCAGGGGCAAAAAATGATTTTATACGACAGCCGTGCAATGCGAAATGCTGGCCGCGTAATTCCTGCCTCTGGATGGGACCCCCCAGGCCATTGCCCCCCTTCGGATTTGCTACCAGAGTGTGCGCAGCGGAGCGGGAAGTTATCTCTTACCTCCCATTAATGTGTATCGCACCGGCTCCTTTCTGCTTCCTATTTCCTGTGCCGTCCCATCCAGAGGCAGGAATTACGCGGCCAGCATTTCGCATTGCGCGGTTGCCGTTTAAAATCATATTTTGGCTTACGAAATCTTTATGGCATGCATGACTAGGAGTGTGACGGGGCGTGGAAGGGGCGTGGCTTAAGTGTCCCGTTTTCTCCTCTCAAAAAGTTGGAAGGTATGTCCTAGCTGCTACCCCTGCCACCCAAATTACCACCACACCTTTTCAGATGTACACAGTACAGGCATCTCAGCGCAAGGGAAAGAAGACATAGGGAGGAGCGTCCCACAGGAAAAGTGAGTGTACGCTCCTCTGCCAACACTCTGCACAGATCGGGAGGAGCACAATTTAGGGACAGACCTGGGGAATCATGCTGAAATCTATTGAAAATACATGTACAGTGTGTAGCAGTAATGGGTAACTCAGATAAGATTTCAATCAGAGAGGGATCTCTCTGATGGCCGAATCTGGTGGTGAGCTATAAGGGCCTGTTTCCACTACACGCCGCATGGCGGCACTTCCTGTTCAGCGAGTACTTCCTGTTCAGTGAGTACACACACAAATCCAGGAAGCCGTTGCATCCATGGAAAAATGCTGCAATGTTGGCCGAATTGCTAAGGCAAGCGATTCGGACGGCCAGGGCTGGGCCGAGTCAGAGGCGAGAGAGGCTCCAGCCTCAGGGCGCAGTGTAGGATGGGGCAGGGCAGGGCCGGGCAGAAGCGAGAGAGGCTCTAGCCTCAGGGCGCAGTGTAGGAAGGGGCACAGGGCCAGGCAGAGGCGAGAGAGGCTCCAGCCTCAGGGCGCAGTGTAGGAGGAGGCGCAGGGCCAAGGCAGAGGTGAGAGAGGCTCCAGCCTCAGGGCGCAGTGTAGGAGGAGGCGCAGGGCCAAGGCAGAGGTGAGAGAGGCTCCAGCCTCAGGGCGCAGTGTAGGAGGGGGCGCAGGGCCAAGGCAGAGGCGAGAGAGGCTCCAGCCTCAGGGCGTAGTGTAGGAGGGGGGCGCACAACTCACTCAGCCATCATTCCCCTATTGTGTTTGAAACAGAGAGAAATAAGAAAAGGGACACATGACAGTGACTGCAAGCCAGATAACTAGAGATTAAGGTGTTGGGGGCCCTGGGGCGCTTCTTAGTCTAATGGCGCTTTGAGTCCGCAAGGAGAAAAGCGCAATATAAATGTTATTTGTCTTGTCTTGTCTTGTCTAATAGCAATCAGTGTGTGACAGCTGGGGTGGGAGGGATGGAGGGGGCACTTTGGTGTCTCAGCCTTGGGTGCTGGAAGACCTCGTCCCAACTCTGTGAACGGTGACAGCATTATCCCCCATGGCAGAGTTTCCTGCGTGATTTGCTTGCAGGGAAACTCTGCGGATTCAGCCCGATTTCCACAGCAGTGGAAACAGGCCCTAAGTGTATTAGCAGCCACCTTTAGGCCTCTTGCACACTACATGCAATTCCAATTTTTTTTTTTTTTACGTCTGATTTTGGATTCCGAAAAAATCTTAGCAGCATGTAGTATGTTTTTTTAACTGGAATCCAACATCGGATCAGATAAAAAAAAAAAACGGAATCGCATGTAGTATGCACAGGGACGAGGCAGAGGCTGAAGAGGCTCCAGCCTCAGGGCGTAGTGTAGGAGGGGGCGCAGAATTCATTCAGCTGTCATTCCTAATTGTGTTTGAAACACAAAGAAATAAGAAAAGGGGATACATAGCAGTGACTGCAAGCCAGGTAACTAGAGATGAAGGTGTTGGGGATTTTGGGGGCCCTAGGGTGCCTCTTAGTCTAATAGCAATCAGTGTGTGACGGCTGGGGTGGGAGGGATGGGGAGGGGCCTCTTAGTGTAATAGCAATCAGTGTGTGGCGGCTGGGGTGGGAGGGATGGAGGGGTGCACTTTGCTGTCTCAGCCTTGTGTGCTGAAGGACCTTGTCCCGGCTCTGAGTATGCAAGAGGCCTTATACTGTAGCGCTGGTTTCTGTATCTCCGCTCTGAAATCTTCTGAGTGATCTGAACTTTGCTCAGTGTGGTTTGTACTACTACTGACTGTCCCATTAGATGCAGGGAGTTCCCACAATGCTTTGCTGCTTCACATGCAAATAAAGTGAACAATGTTTATCTTGTAGACTATTTTGTTTGCTATCAAATGTGATAAACACACTTTTCCCTAATGTCAATGTTATACACACTGATGTAAGCATTTACATAATAATAATGGGGTAAAAATACAATATCAGTATCTCCCCCTAATGTGTACTGACCGGCCACAGAAGTCCTTATATAGCAGACACAGAGCAGTCTCACATTGCCCAGATGATCCTCAGTGGTCTGGGGTGCAGGCTTCAAACCTGTAGCTGTCTAGCAACAGAGTGGTTCAATTCCACCTTCTGGGTGATATATGTGGATAAGTTGCACAAACATACACAACAATACCTGCAGTGCTGACGAAAGTAAGGGCTGGAACCCACTAGAGCAGTTTAGGGAGAAGTTTGCAAAACGCTAACAATTTCCTTAAACGCTCAGCTAATGTTAACCGATGGGCCAAATTCCACTGGAGCGATTGTGATTACCACAATTGCAAACGCAGGACTTGCAGCATTTTTAGCGTTTCTGCAATGTAAAGTAATGCTGGCGTAATCGCTCATGAACCTACACAGAGCGATTTGCTAGCGTTTTTAAATGACTGCACACTGTAACAAAATTACAATCAATTGAAAGGACCAATTAGAATTAAAAAAACACTAATCGTTACACAATCGCTGGCAAAACGCTTAAAATTGCAACCAAAATAGCCAGAAAATGCTCATGAAATCACTTACAAAAAGCTCATTAAAAAAAAGCTAGTGATTGCGATTAGCGATATAGCTTTGTAGTGGGCTCCAGGCCTAAAATAAATGTGTCTTTTTGCAATCCTCATTAATAAAGATGACCGATGAAATGCCAGCTTGCCTACATAGATTTAAGGCAAATTTTGTGCAACTGGGAATTGGACCAATCTGAGTCCTGGGACCCACTAGAAAGCGCAATCGCAATCGCTTTGCGATTTCCCTGCTCCTACACAATACATTAGAATAGAAATGCTCCCAAAATGCGGCATGTTCTGATTTGCCTAATCACAATGCCTCTACTGGAATCTGTCCCGCCCATTTACACTGACAGAGTGTTTTGGGGAAAAGCGCTAGCGATCGGAAGCGATCTTTAAACACTCAAAAGAGCCACTCTAGTGGGTTTCAGCCCTCGTAGCGTATTTGATTGGCCCTATTCCAGACAGCACATATTTTGCATAAAATGAACACAAAAGTCAATCAAACCTCACTCCTCCTGATTCTGATTGGCTGAAATCCAAACCCCACACAATTTGCATGAAACATGGAATTATCAGCAATCTCATTGGCCATCTTTACTGACAATTTCCAGGGAAAGTAAAACACCCGCACAGATGCCTCAAGCTTGACCCAGGGGAGATTCTACCCCCCCCCCTCATTCTCTTCTTTCTCCTCCTCCAGCCTCCTCTTTCTGCTCCTCCTGTAGCTTTCTTTTCCTGTTCTCTCTTCTGCTCTACCCTCCTCCTCCTGCCCTGCCTTCAGCCTCCTCTTCCTGTTCCTTCTCCTGGTCCTCCTGTAGCTTTCTCTTCCTGTTCTTCCTCCTGCTCTACCCACCTCTTCCTGCCCTGCCTTCAGCCTCCTCTTCCTGTTCCTTCTCCTGGTCCTCCTGTAGCTTTCTCTTCCTGTTCTTCCTCCTGCTCTACCCTCCTCTTCCTGCCCTGCCTTCAGCCTCCTATTTCTGCTCCTCCTCCTGCTCCTCCTGTAGCTTTCTCTTCCTGTTCTTCCTCCTGCTCCAGCCTCTTCTTCCTGCCCTGCCTTCAGCCTCCTAATTCTGCTCCTCCTCCTGCTTCTGCTGTAGCTTTCTCTTCCTGTTCTACCTCCTGCTCCAGCCTCCTCTTCTTGCCCTGCCTTCAGCCTCCTCTTCCTGTTCCTTCTCCTGCTCTACAGCCAGTTTCACAGGTTTTGGCACCCAGCCACCCCCTCCTTTCCTGATTGGCAGAGGGAGCAGTGCAGTGTAATCATTTCCTGTTTCTTTCTGCTTCGATTGCGCGCGAAAACCGTTACACGCATTATAACGTGTGCAAAACGCTAGCGCGACCGTGCTATGAGTTAGCACAGCTTTGTTAATCAAGCCCTAGATCTAGGAAATTTGTGCCCACATAGAACAGCACAGACGTGCTAAAGTGGAGCTGAACTTTTGCGCAGGACAGAAGGTAAACATAGAGAAATGCACCCTGTATGTATTTAGAGAGTTTAGTCCAGGCATGGGCAAACTTGGCCCTCCAGCTGTTACGGAACTACAAGTCCCACAATGCATTTGCCTTTATGAGTCATGCCTGTGGCTGTCAGACTCCTGCAATGCATTGTGGGACTTGTAGTTCCTCAACAGCTGGAGGGCCAAGTTTGCCCATGCTCGGTTTAGCCAGTCTAATTCCCCCTCATCTGTGACCAAGCACAAATTGTAATTTGATCTCTCACCTGTGTCAGCTGACTGCCAAGGCAGAGAAGCTAATTGGTTAACACAGGATGTTAACAATGAAAGCAGGAAGTGTTCTTATTGCTGTTTTGGGATAAGTCCCCAATAAAACTTTTTTGAGACATTTGAAGCGGACCCACCTTCACTCTCTGAAAGCAGAAAGTAGACACACTGCAGATTTATTGCAGGATGTCTATCAGTTGTGATAAAGAAATGTTTTTCTATAAAGGTCATTATGCTGTTGCCTATCTTTTAGAGCAGAGAGGAAATTCTGAGATCAGGTCTGCTTTAAAGGGAACCTAAACGGAGAAGGATATGGATTTTTCCTTTTAAAATAATACCAGTTGCCTGACTCTCCTGCTGATCCTGTGTCTCTAATACTTTAGCCACAACCCCTGAACAAGCATGCAGATCAGGTGCTCTGACTGATGTCAGGGCTGGATTAGCTGCATGCTTGTTTCAGGTGTGTGATTCAGCCACTACTGCAGCCAAAGAGATCAGCAGGAGTGCCAGGCAACTGGTATTGTTTAAAGAGACACTGAAGCGAAAAAAAAATATATGATATAATGAATTGGTTGTGTACTATGAATAATTACTAGAAGATTAGCAGCAAAGAAAATATTCTCATACTTTTATTTTCAGGTATATAGTGTTTTTTCTAACATTGCATCATTCCATAATATGTGCAGATTACACAACACTCAGCATTCACAATGATTCTTTCAGAGCAGTCTGTGAACTAATGACCTCTCCTCTGGCAGAGAAAAAGTAATTAGTTCAATAACACTTGAGATAATAAAAGTCAGATAACAGCCCTCTCCACGACTAACTTAGTCAGAGAGCTTAATGGCTTGTTTGCATAGAGATAACAACTGGAGTTTCTCAACTCTTCCTGTACTGGAAACAATTACACTGATGTATCTGATCTTAATGTTTTATTTCTTAGCTGTACTACACATACAAATCATAATTTTTTTTTTCGCTTCAGTGTCTCTTTAAAAGGAAACAGCCATATCCCTCTCAATTTAGCTTCCCTTTAAGTTAACCTGTGTTTGGTCACATTTATGTCATATGGTCCCTTTAAATTTCTTGTACAGTAACTCTCTAAAGCTCGTCTTTGATTATAAATGTAACAGTTAGAGCTGCAGCCATCCAGGCCGCTCGTTTCCACTCATTTCCATTATATCACAATAAAGATCACCTCCAAAGTTTACAGAACCTTCCAAGGTAAATGGAGCATTGAGAAGTCATATTTTATCCCAAAGACAATATTCATTTATA
Source organism: Hyperolius riggenbachi (assembly GCF_040937935.1). Lineage (NCBI taxonomy): Eukaryota > Metazoa > Chordata > Amphibia > Anura > Hyperoliidae > Hyperolius > Hyperolius riggenbachi. The sequence goes on from NC_090650.1 coordinate 439,957,376, forward strand.
TTTGCTGAGCGCTTAGAGGGAAATAACAATCACAACTAATGGAAATCCGTGACAGGCTTTTTTTTAATCCTCAGAAAAAAAAAAGAATTTAAAGTGTAAATTCAAAGGGAATCTCCACTAAAACCATCCCTTCCAAACAGGGCAGTTCTAGGCTACATTGCACCCAGGGTGAGGGTGTAAAAATTGCGCCCCCTCCCCCCCACCCCTGTGGACTCGGGAACCCTTACTCTTTAGGGACAGTCACACAGCCACAGGTCACAAGTAGATCTGCCTAATTTCTAGTGACCAGCCGCTCATCCAGGAGGAAGCAGGGACCAGGATAACACACAGGTGAAGAGAGCCTGGAAAGCCGACTCCTTCATGGGCGCCGCACACTGACAGCCTGCAGTACCGCTACGGGACATCAGACTCCTCCATGGGAGCCGCACACTGACAGCCTGCAGTACCGCTACAGGACATCAGGTGTCATCATGCAGTGGTGACGGAAAGCCGACTCCTCCATGGGTGCTGCGCACTGACAGCCTGCAGTACCGCTACAGGACATCAGGTGTCATCACACGGTGGTGACGTCATGATGACATGACGTCTGACGCAGGCAGCCCAGGAGGAGTCAAGGAAGGTGATCGCGCTGCTAATCTTCTTTCTTCTTCCATTTGGCTGCACCGCATGTCACCAGCTCCCTAGCGACTATGTCCTTCTGCCTGCATCCCCTTCTTCTACTTGCCAGTCTGCGCCCAGGGCTGTCCTGCCCACGCTGCCCAAGAAATGGTCCTGCTTCCAAATTATCTCTGTAGAGTTTAAAGGGACTCTGAAATGAGAGGAAAATGAAGGCTTCCATCTTCATTGCATTGTAAACAATGCCAGTTGCCTGGCATTGCCCAGCTTTTGGCTTCGGTTGTTGTCAGGGAACCTGGACCTCTAGCGACTGGAACCCGAGGGAGGTGTCTGCAGTGGTGTAACTATTATCTTTGAAAAAAGTTTGATGGGTCCCCCAATGGTCACACTCCTTCTCTTGCCTCCCCCTGGGGACCCTCACAGCCTGGGGGCCCATCTCACAAGGGTCATAAAACAAGTGTGGACATCATAATTGTCACACCCATGACAAGTGTAGTCGCACCCACAAAACACCTGATCTGAAGGGTGCACCCCTTTATCAGAGGGCGTGGAGAGGGCCCTTTACAGCTCAGGGCCCCCCATGCAATTGCAGGGACTGCTTCTCTGTAGTTACACCCCTGCCTGTCTGTCTATACCCGTTCACTGCACCATAACTCTGCAGGTGGAGAAGGGGGAAGCGCAGAAAGAGGCCCAACCCCTGATCAAAACAAACTGTACAAGCTAACATCACTATGCTACTGTCCCTATTTCTAACATCACAACCAGGCCCATTTACATCACAGGAGCCTATAGGCACAAATGTCCTGGCACCCTAGACTCCGCCCTCCATAAACCTACAAACCCCCGCCAAACCGCACCGCAAGTGTGCTGGCTGTCCCAGTTGTCACCTCTCCCTTACTTCCCTAGCCCGGCATAGGTAGCTACAGGTGCCCCTTAGTATTAGGTACCCAGAGGAACCTCAGTATTAGGTAGCTAGAGGTGCCCCGAACTGAAGGGAAATCTTGTCAGTGGAGTGCCAAAGCTGGGTGAGTAACCTCTCATTTATGCTCTGCTCAGGACTCTGTATAGGGAAGGAGGGAGGGAGACACTCAGGGAGAGGAGGGAGCAGCCTTTTCATCAACAGTCGCCTGTAGGCATGTGCCTACAGTGCCTTATGGTAAATCCGGCCCTGATAACAACCAATAACAGCAGCCAAATGCACCACCTAGTGGCCACTAAATATGCTACACACTAAACTCCTCTCTCTATAGGGCGGGGCACTTCCCTAGTCCATGTAGACAGAAGCTGGCACAATAGTCGGCTTTACCTGCTGCACAAGTTCACCTCTGCAGCTCTGAGCTGGGTAATCAGCGGGTCACATTGGGTTTCGGAATCCTTTCATCTGGCTAATGAATGTATTCTTGTATACGCTTTGTGCGCCGCTGTGCGATTATCCTGAGACTCCCCCGGACTGTCCAGAGACCGCTGGGAAGAATAAAGACAGTCTTATGTTTCTACGGGGATCTTGCAGTAATAATGAGGGGGAAATAATTTACATTTAGTGCAGCGTTGTCCGGATTTATGCTGGTAACGACCTGGTCAGCGGCATTTCATCACCGCAGGATTAGCAAAAGCAATGAAAGGGACATATTTAGCAGATCAGTATAATTATTTTACTGTACCGATGTTTCGTCGCCGCCAACTGAATCCTATTGTACAGAGCCGGTATTGACAGACACCGGTATACAGACGGGGCCGGGCTGCCTTATTTGCCATAGGAAGTGAAAGCCCATCTTAAAAAGGTTTTTTTTTTATTTTATTTTTTTTGCATTTAAAAAAAAATAGAACATACTGCCATACTGTGTGCTATAGCAGCCATCATGGTCCATAATATGGGCGGGGGGGGGGGGGGACTCTGGAAGAGAGGGACAGCACAGCCTCCCCCTCTCCCCCAGAGCCCTTGTCCCAATCCATAGATGAGGAGCTCTTCAACTATCTTCGGTGCCCGGGAGGAGGTTGGAGTGTATGCCTGGGGGAGGGGGGGGGGGTCATGGTAACTTCTGGGGGTCAAAGCAAAGCATCTGGAGGTCCCTTAGATGCCTGCCCCCCACCCCAGGGGTATATGAGCATAAGGGTACAAAAAAAGTCAAAAATAAATAAAGTTGCATAAACTATTAGTTAATGTTCACAGGCCAATAACTTCTGATACCTTGATTGAAGATCCCCGCACACCATCGTCACCCATGCCCCTCCACACCACCAGCAGCACCAGCTGTACTAAATCTCCCAAAGTCCTGCTGGGGCTGCTCATAGGTCCTTTATCAGACCAATGGCAATCCTCCAGATTCCCATTGGTCTGTTTAGGGACCAATAGGGACCCACCGGCAGATGATCATAATCTTGTAATTAAGATTGAAAAAAAAAATTTGCACCATTTTCTGCAATGATGCCCATACATCATTACGATTTGGACATTCAATTGATTTTGCATAATCTACAGTATTTGTAATTTTGCGTAATTACGTGAAATGCCGACTTGAGCAGTTAATAGGAAAGCCCCCATAGAAGCTATCACCACCTAAACTTTTTCAAAAAGACCTAGTTTTTGAGAAAATCGATTTTGAAAATGCAGAGGAAAAATGGTTTTGAAACTAATTTTTTTAAGTTTAAAAACCATTTTTTCTTTGCGTACTTTAAAATTACTTGGTAACGAACAAAAGGTGGAAACGCTGACACCACCGGTACACGACCCAGGGGAGCAGGAATCCCAGGTCTCAGCATAAGCAACAAGAAAGGATATTCCGCTGCACCATGGGTAGGGTATAAAGAAGTCTTCAGTTTATTGACACATCAGTAGATACACACATGGCTCACGCGTATCGGAGCTCGCACTGGCTCCTTAATCATAGTAAAATTACTACAAGATATTTTTTTGTCTTATTCCCACTATTTGCCCTAACAAACCAAACAATTTTGATGCTAGCATGTATATGTATTTTGTATGTATCACAAACAAAATTAATTACGATTTTTCCTAAAATTTTGCTCCCTATACATCATCATGGAGCTAAACTTTAACCCCTTACCTCACAGTCAGCAGACACATGGCAGCCAATCAGCTAGCACCGCTTCCTGGACCCCCACCCCCCTATCAAAAAGCAGTTGCGGCGGCCATATTGGATTCATTCTCTGCTGGCTGCTGACTGTTAGTGAGTGCAGGGTCAGACTTGCTACAGATAGGGAGGGAAAGCATTAGCTAGGCCTGTGTTCTTGTTCCTCACTTGCTGTGAAAGCATCCCAAACAGCCCTATTGAGGGATAGCACATCGGTCTCCTGTTTTTTTTTTTTTTTGTGTGTGTGTGTGACACTCCACAGCCCACTGACACCCAGAGCTGTGTGCACACTACTGCTGTTGATACATTAACATGCGCACACAGTTCCACTCCTGTGCATTATTATTTCACTGTATTCTGATGCATAATGTGATTTCTGCCCTGTACGGATTAAAACCTGACTTTGCGCCAACTTTTTGCCATTGGTTCCCTCTCCGGCATGCCGCAGTCCAGGTGTTAGACCTCTTGAAACAACTTTTCCATCACTTTTGTGGCCAGAAACAGCCTTTGTAAGTTTTAAAAGTCTATGGGCTTGATTCAGAAAAGGGTGCTAAGTGTTAGCACGCCAGTGAAAAGCCACTTTGCATGTGCTAATATGCTTTGCACGTGCTAAGTAGTTAGCACATGCAAACTACTTAGCACCGTAGTTAGCACATGTAAACTACTTAGCACCGTAGTTAGCACATGTAAACTACTTAGCACCCTAGTTTTTAAAAAAAAATCAGTGTTTATTCAACAAAGAAAAGGAACATGTGACAGAATATGCAGTGTAGCAGTGCGCCTCCTAACTTTTCTAACAGTAGCTTCAGCATCAATTATCACTGTGGAAGATGAGAGGTATTGTTAACAATAATATAATGATCGTCACATAATATATAGAGCTCAGATTGAATTTAAATTTCCAAATATTCTATCTTTTACAAGATCATAATTAGCAAGACCAGGGGTATCTAACCATGGAGCTTAGCACGGTGCTAAGTAGTTTGCATGTGCTAACTGCGGTGCTAAATAGTTTGTATGTGCTAACTACTTAGCACCCTAGTTAGCACGCCCAAAGCCTTTAGGCGTGCTAACTGGGTTAGCACCGTTTACTGAATCGAGCCCTATGGCAGTTTGCCGGGTTCGCCTGTTCGCGAACAAATTCTATGTTTAATGAATACAGACAATGAAATACAACAAATATGGACACTGGCACAAAATACAGAACTGGTGGTTACACTGACAGATGTATAACAGAGAGCAAGCTATTAAATGAACAACAAATTCCAAGACACAAAAGGGTGAGAGAGCCCTGCCCTCAGGCCTGGCTTTACATCACAGGAGCCTATAGGCACAGACAGGGCCGGGCCGAGGCATAGGCTGGAGAGGCTCCAGCCTCAGGGCGCAGTGTAGGAGGGGGCGCAGAATTCATTCAGCTGTCATTCCTAATTGTGTTTGAAGCAGAGAGAAATAAGAAAAGGGGATACATGGCAGTGATTGCAAGCCAGATAACTAGATATTAAGGTGTTGGGGACGTTGTGGGCCCTGTGGCGCCTCTTAGTCTAAAAGCAATCAGTGTTTGATGGCTCGAGTGGCAGGGATGGAGGGGCGCACTTTGGTGTCTCAGCCTTGGGTGCTGGAGGACCTTGTCCCGGCTCTGGGCACAGATTTTCTGGGACCCAAGGCTTCGCCCTCCATGAACCTACAAACACCATTTGAATAGCACCACTAGTGTGCTGGCTGTCCCTTCTGCCTTAGTTCCCTTGCCCGTCATAGGTAGCTACAGGTGTCCCTTAGTATTAGGTAGCCAGAGCTCCTCAGTATTAAGTAGCTAGAAGTGCCCCCAATTGAAGGGAAATCTGGTCAGTGGAATGCCAATACCCAGGTGAGTAACCTCTCATTTACACTCTATGATGTTAGCTCCAATTAGCTTCCACCAGGGGATTACACCTCCCATTGCAGGAAAAGTTTGGTTCACATTGAAATGCAGAATACAGAAGCTCAGGACAGGACATATTTTAGGCTGAGAAAGACATGAAATGAAATTTACAGAGGGCACAAAACAAAGTTTCCTGCTAATCCCTGTTGACACTGAAGAGGCGGGAGTCCCACAACCCGTATTTCATCCAGTGATTTTGAGACGTGTCAGTGTCTGTTGGCCCGGGATGTCGATATCAGATAAATGTGGCTTAACACCCTTGTCATACCAAGACTGATGTCCCCTGTCACTTAGAAGTCACCGAGCTGTGTGGGATTTACTGCTTTACAAAACTTTCCTCCTCTGTCTTTGCGAACTCTAAAACTTACACTGGCAGAAAGTACATTGTGGGGGCATTACAGTGAATCTGTAAAAAAAAACAGTTGGAGGGGGGGGGGTTGCGTTCATACCTCGAGCGGGGGAAGCTTTTGAATTCTAATGAGAGTTCCCCCATCCTCTCCAGCCTCCGAGATCCAGCGCTGGCAGCCCCCAAAAACTCAACTGACAAGCATTTTGTCTGTGGCATAGACGCTGTAGCTTTACTTTACTTACCGCAATCCTGCACAGGTGTAGTAGCAGCCTTCCAATTGGCTCTGGAACAGTCGAGAGGACCCAATTGGGCTTTGTTATTTCCACCGGAGCCAATTTGGAAGTTGCCATAGGCCATAATGTGAATTTCTTCACGGCAATAGCCGGAGCCCAAATTAACCCCCCCAAAAAAGGTGTAGTTCTGCTGCCAGCAATAACTGGAGCCCAAATGATGCGGGAGACAAAACAATTAGGTAGACAGTAGGGGGAAGAATAGTAGCAAAAAACAAAAAAGCTGAGCCAGTCCAGGATCAGCAGTCGTTTAGTTTCCCCCTGCACCAAATTTCCCTGTGCCCTTAACCACTTCGGGACCGGCCGCCTAACCCCCCTTAAGGACCAGGGCATTTTGCGGTGGAGGGGGTGTGTGCGTTTGGGGGGGGAAGGGCGGCCAGATCCCGTCTGTGGCTGGCTGAGCTTCCAGGCTCCAGCAATGAGCCGCAGTAGCCCCCTTCTTCCCCAGCCGGCATCTCCACTCCAAATAACGCTCAGGTCGGGTCGCGGCTTGATGACGTCATCAAGCCGTGACCCGGCGCTGACGTCAGACAGAGCAGAGATGCCGGCCAGAGCAGAGGGGGGCGCCGATCGTCGCTGGAACGGCAGGGAGGTGAGTGGATCCTCTTCTTTTCCTCCTGCCGCCGCCGCCGCTGTCAAAGTGGATCACTACGATCCGACGGCGATCGTAGTTATCACGTGATCAGCAGCCATACGCGATGGCTGCTGATCACTCGGGGGGAGATGCCAGCTGTCATATGACAGCTTAATCTCCCCCGCCAGGTGCGCACGATCACGTCGGGACGGTTCGTTTGCGCTGGACATTGAATAAACATCCGGTCAGAACGGTACCACCACCTGCTGGACGTTGATTCAACGGGCGTGGTACGCAAGTGGTTAAAGTGTACCTGAGATGGCGAGTGTGGCCCAGTTCATACTTACCCCGGGCTTCCTCCAGCCCCATGAGGTGTTTGGAGTCCCTCAACATCTTCCCTGGCCACTCCTATCTCTCAAAAATCCTCCCAGTAATCAGACCGGCCACGCCCTCCTGTGTATTCGTGGCTCGGCCACACAAACACCCCCCCGTTGTGCTCAAGTGCCCAGGGGCCTTCTCACACTAGCCCCCCCTATTTAATACCTAACTCTAACCCCCCCTTATACTGACTACAAAGTAGATAATTGACTCTGAAGCAGGAAAAAAGGGCAAAGGAGACTTTACGGAAAAACAGCACCACTATAAGCGCCTATGATAAAAGCCGCTTTTTGCATCATTGAATGAAAATTTGGGCTCAGGACTCCCAATTTTACCCGATATGCGGAGACAAAGGTAAAATTTGGCACCTGGAGGTTACTGATTAGTAGTAAGTTGTGGACAGGCTTTGCGGAAAAAAATGTCTTGTGGATAACTACATTGCACACAGCAAAGTGGGCGCAGAACAACAAATGTCCCCTCTTGTCGCTAATCGTGCACCTCCATGTGCCCAATTATACTTTCATAGCTTCATATCATGGCTTTGCGGAAGGGGGTAGCTTTAGGAGGGGGATTTAGGGTTAGGTGCCACTGGGGAGTGGGGATTAGGGTTAGGCACCACCTGGGGGGGATTCAAGGGTTAGCCAATAGCCACCATGGGGGGGGGGGGGGTCTTAGGGTTAGGCACCACTAGGGGAGGGTTCTGTGTGAGAGTAGGATTAGGTTTTGCCATAGTAAAATAACAGTAAATATTACCAATATTTTACTATCTAAATTCACTCGTACAATATCGCTGTTTTACTAGCGGCAATCCCTGCACCCTTTTTATCCAGGCTCCTTTATTTCCTGTATGCAATTTGCTCCTTTAATTGATCCTTTACCAGCACTGCCCAGGTGGTGCGTTGAATACAAAAGGGGACACCGAGAGCCCAAAATAGTGTAATATGTACTGGTAAAGAAAAATAAAGCAGAGGGACACCAAGAGCCCCAATAGTGTAATTCGTCTCGGGGGACAACAAAATAAATGAGAAGTTAAAATGATACTTACAAACCAGGGTTACCAATAGGCAACCACTGTATAGGCAGGTGGGGAGAACAAACCTGACCCCACTCAGGAATAAAAAGTCGCTCTCTGTAGATGGGAAAATAGGGTAACAACCCTCCACCCAGGGTGGACTCAATGTAGTGTACAAGATACAGAGGCGCCAAAAGAATAAAAGGTAATTAAATGAACTTAAAAAACCAACTGGTTAAATAGAGGAGGCAGCGGTGGTCTTACCCCCTCCAAACAGACACAGGCAAGGACTGCGATTCAGACAGTCAACCATTTATTCGGAACTCCAAAAAACAATGCAACGCGTTTCACGGGCCATACATCCCGCTTCCCCAGGCAAAATACAGTAGGAGTCACAGCATCTGAGGCGCCGAGCTCGCTGATATAATACAGATGCTGTGACTCCTACTGTATTTTGCCTGAGGAAGCGGGATGTATGGCCCGTGAAACGCGTTGCATTGTGTTTTGGAGTTCCGAATAAATTGTTGACTGTCTGAATCGCAGTCCTTGCCTGTGTCTGTTTGGAGGGGGTAAGACCACCGCTGCCTCCTCTGTTTAGCCAGTTGGTTTTTTAAGTTCATTTAATTACCTTTTATACTTTTGGCGCATCTGTATCTTGTACATAGAGATGAGCGTAATGACTTAATTACGATTTCGCAAAATTTCGCGTAATTAGTGTAATTACGATTATGGCCGTAAGTACATAATCGTAATGAAGAAGGATTTCGCGAAATTCCGCGTAAGCGTAATTTTCGCGTCGTTTTCGCGTTACGGTGGGTATCGCGAAATTATGTTTGCCTTGCATGCAAACGTTTGTAAGCGTAGTTTACACCCTAGAACTGCGCATGCTTAGTTTTTACATTATTTAACGCGAAAAAGCGTTTATATGCGAAAATTTGTTAGCGTTCATCTGACTACCGCTGATTCGCTTCTGATTGGCCTAATGCGAACAAGCAAACCCCACGCTACAATACTCAAGGGAATTGAAGAATATGCTTAATGATCTTTCCTCAAAATCATCTAACATACTTACATTAATACCAGCTAATCCTAAAATAGGCACCTTCTACATCTTACCAAAAATACACAAAGAAGGAAATCCAGGTCGTCCTATCATCTCTGGTTTGGGGACACTAACAGAAAGGATATCTGGTTGGGTAGAAAACATTCTTAAACCCATGGTAAGGAATACAGCCAGCTACATCCAGGACACCACTGACCTTCTTAACAAATTGACTGCCATGGGTCCGATCCCAGAGGGTGCTATCCTGGCTACAATGGATGTTGAATCCCTTTATACCAACATTCCACACGAGGACGGTATTGCAGCTTGCCAACATTTCCTTCAGCTAAATGATCTACCAACAGAGCCCACACTACAACTTATCAGGTATATACTAACTCACAGCTATTTTTCATTTGGGAATGATATGTATCTACCAGGGGCGTAACTAGAAATCACTGGGCCCCCCTGCGAATATTTGGATGGGGCCCCTCCCATAGGTGCCAAATAATCATAATGGGGCAGCGTTTCACTGTAAATTAATTGTAAAGTGGGCAGCATTTTACCAGACAATCGTAATGTGGGCCAGAAAATCGTAATGTGGGCAGCGTTCACCAGAATATCGTAATGTGGGACAGAAAATCGTAATGTGGGCAGAGTTCACCAGAAAATCGTAATGTGGGCAGCGTTCACCAGAAAATTGTAACATGGACAGCATTCACCAGACAATCGTAACGTGGGCAGTGTTCACCAGAAAATCGTAATGTGGGCCAGAAAATCGTAATGTGGGCAGAGTTCACCAGAAAATCGCAATGTGGGCAGCAGTCACCAGAAAATCGCCATGTGGGCAGCAGTCACCAGAAAATCGCAATGTGGGCATCAGTCACCAGAAAATCCTAATGTGGGCAGCAGTCACCAGAATATCGTAATGTGGGCAGCAGTCACCAGAATATCGTAATGTGGGCAGCAGTAAGTCACCAGAATATCATAATGTGGGCAGCACACACCAGAAAATCCTAATGTGGGCAGCAGTCACCAGAAAATCCTTATGTGGGCAGCAGTCACCAGAAAATCGCAATGTGGGCAGCAGTCACCAGAAAATCGCAATGTGGGCAGCAGTCACCAGAAAATCCTAATGTGGGCAGCATACACCAGAAAATCGTAATGTGGGCAGCAGACACCTGAAAATCGCAATGTGGGCAGCAGACACCTGAAAATCGTAATGTGGGCAGCAGACACCTGAAAATCGTAATGTGGGCAGCAGTGACCAGAAAATCGCAATGTGGGCAGCAGTGACCAGAAAATCGTAATGTGGGCAGCAGACACCTGAAAATCCTAATGTGGGCAGCAGTCACCAGAAAATCGCAATGTGGGCAGCAGTGAACAGAAAATCGCAATGTGGGCAGCAGTGACCAGAAAATCGCAATGTGGGCAGCAGATACCAGAAAATCGCAATGTGGGCAGCAGACACCAGAAAATCGCAATGTGGGCAGCAGTGACCAGAAAATCGTAATGTGGGCAGCAGACACCTGAAAATCCTAATGTGGGCATCAGTCACCAGAAAATCGCAATGTGGGCAGCAGTGACCAGAAAATCGCAATGTGGGCAGCAGACACCTGAAAATCGCAATGTGGGCAGCAGTGACCAGAAAATCGCAATGTGGCCAGCAGACACCAGAAAATCGCAATGTGGGCAGCAGTCACCAGAAAATCGCAATGTGGGCAGCAGACACCTGAAAATTGTAATGTGGGCAGCAGTCACCAGAAAATCGCAATGTGGGCAGCAGACACCTGAAAATCGTAATGTGGGCAGCAGTGACCAGAAAATCGCAATGTGGACAGCAGTGACCAGAAAATCGTAATGTGGGCAGCAGTGACCAGAAAATCGCAATGTGGGCAGCAGACACCAGAAAATCGCAATGTGGGCAGCAGACACCTGAAAATCGTAATGTGGGCAGCAGACACCAGAAAATCACAATGTGGGCAGCAGACACCAGAAAATCGCAATGTGGGCAGCAGTGACCAGAAAATCGTAATGTGGGCAGCAGTTAGTGTTGGGCGAACAGTGTTCGCCACTGTTCGGGTTCTGCAGAACATCACCCTGTTCGGGTGATGTTCGAGTTCGGCCGAACACCTGACGGTGCTCGGCCAAACCGTTCGGCCACATGGCCGAACTAAGAGCGCATGGCCGAACGTTCCCCGAACGTTCGGCTAGCGCTGTGATTGGCCGAACGGGTCACGTGGTTCGGGCCCGAACGCGCTCTGATTGGCCGAACGGTCACGTGGTTCGGGTAAATAAATACCCGAACCACGTCATATCTCCGCCATTTGTCTGTGGGTTTAGCTTTGGGTAGGCAGGCAGGGTAGTTCGCTCTCCAGCCACGCTAGCCAGGGTCCCCCCCAGTCATTGTGTGTCGCTGCTGGGAACAGTAGTACACCGCTCGCTCAGCCACACTATATATAGCATTGTTTACTGCCACTGTGTACCTCGCTCAGCCACGCTATATATATAGCATTGTGTTTTCTGACACTCTGTGTACACGGCTTAGCCTGACTAATATAGCATTGTGTGTACTGCCACTGTGCACCTCGCTCAGCCACGCTATATATAGCATTGTGTGTACTGCCACTGTGCACCTCGCTCAGCCACGCTATATATAGCATTGTGTGTACTGCCACTGTGCACCTCGCTCAGCCACGCTATATATATAGCATTGTGTTTTCTGACACTCTGTGTAAACGGCTTAGCCTGACTAATATAGCATTGTGTGTACTGCCACTGTGCACCTCGCTCAGCCACGCTATATATAGCATTGTGTGTACTGCCACTGTGCACCTCGCTCAGCCACGCTATATATAGCATTGTGTGTACTGCCACTGTGCACCTCGCTCAGCCACGCTATATATAGCATTGTGTGTACTGCCACTGTGCACCTCGCTCAGCCACGCTATATATATAGCATTGTGTTTTCTGACACTCTGTGTACACGGCTTAGCCTGACTAATATAGCATTGTGTGTACTGCCACTGTGCACCTCGCTCAGCCACGCTATATATAGCATTGTGTGTACTGCCACTGTGCACCTCGATCAGCCACGCTATATATAGCATTGTGTTTACTGCCACTCTGTGTACACCGCTCAGCCAGACTATATACCGTTGTTTACTGACACTCTGTGTACACCGCTCAGCCAGACTATATACCATTGTTTACTGACACTCTGTGTACACGGCTCAGCCTGACTATATAGCATTGTGTGTACTGCCACTGTGCACCTCGCTCAGCCACGCTATATATAGCATTGTGTTTACTGCCACTCTGTGTACACCGCTCAGCCAGACTATATACCGTTGTTTACTGACACTCTGTGTACACCGCTCAGCCAGACTATATACCATTGTTTACTGACACTCTGTGTACACGGCTTAGCCTGACTAATATAGCATTGTGTGTACTGCCACTGTGCACCTCGCTCAGCCACGCTATATATAGCATTGTGTTTTCTGACACTCTGTGTACACGGCTTAGCCAGACTATATAGCATTGTGTGTACTGCCACTCTGTGTACACCGCTCAGCCAGACTATATAGCATTGTGTTTACTTCCACTCTGTGTCTGCTGGGCCTGGGAACAGTAGTACACCGCTCACCCGCCACTGTATAGCATTGTGCTCTGTGTCGCTGCTGGGAATAGTGGTACTGTATAGCATTTCTGTACTGCCACTGTACTGCTGCCAGTCAGCGTGTACTGTAAGGATAAGTGAAATGAGGAAGAAATCCGGTGAAAGAGGAAGGGGCAAGGGAAGAGGTGTTTCCCCTGACGGTTCACGTACAGGCCACAGGGGAGCACCCAAGAAAACCCACTCAATACCGCCCATGTTGTCCAGGACAACAACCCTCACAAATCCAAAAGAACAGGACCAGATAATTACTTGGATGACCTCTCAAGCGTCCAGCAGTGGGTTAAGCAGCACCAGCACATCACGCACGAGGTCCGAGTCCTCAGCCAGTTACAAGGAGCCAGTGGGCACAAAGCTGACACAACCGGCAGCGACACCACGCACACAACTGCCAGATAACCAGTCCTATGAATTACCTTAGGACACAATGGGGTATTCGCAGGAGCTATTCCCAGCCCAACAAACTTCCACCTATGAAAGGTCAATGGAGGAACAGCCAGAAATGTTGTGCCCGGATTCACAACCATTAACTGTGGGAAATGCACCGCGCACTGAAATACAAGGCGAGTCCGAGGAGGACTCGGAAACCCAAATCCCAGAGCAAGTTGGGCTGGAGGGGTTGCAATTGCAGGAGGTCGGCCGACAAGATCTGGAAGACGACGTTGGAGTGAGCTGCGCAGAGGTTGTTCTGGGGAGCTCTACTCCACGGCGGCGGCCCCCCACAATGACATATGATGAGTTTGAGGAGATGGAAGAGGAGGGTATGGACAATGTGGACAGAGACCCAGATTTTATTTGTGAACGAGAACATCGCCGTCGTAGCAGCAGCACAGATGAGTCTGTTGAAGAACCCACTGCTGCACGAGTTCGCCTTGTGCCACAAGGTAGGCGGCGCGCAATTTCAGGCACCACAAGCGTGGAAGTTAGAGTGAGAGGCAAAAGAGGAGGAAACAGAAATCGCCAGCAAGGAGGCAGGTGCTCCAAAGTCTGGGCTTTCTTTGAAGACTGCACTGAGGATGTTACCATGGCGATTTGCAAGGTGTGCAAGACTCGCCTGAGCAGGGGGAAAAGTATTAACAACCTCTCCACCACCAGCATGAGCCGCCACATGCTATCCAAACATCCCACTCTGTGGGCAAACGCGGCAGGACAGGGTACCAGCAACACTGCCTCCCTTGGGTTCACCAGACTCACCACCAGACCCGCCTCAGCAGCAGCAGTAGCCCAGCCATTGCGTGGTTCACAACATTCACAAACATCAGACGACGCTGACACTGTCACTTTCCGGAGTAGTGCTCTTGAGGTCTCCCAGTGTTCATCAAACACAACAACCAACAGCCCTTCCGTGTGCAGCGCTACGGTTCAGTTGTCTGTGTCGGAGATGTTTGAGCGCAAGAGGAAATTGCCAGCAAATGACCCCCGGGCCGTGGCAGTAACAGCCAGCATAGCTTCTGGCCTGCGAAATGCTGCCATATCGAGTGGTGGAGACAAACAGCTTCAAGGGCATGATGTCAGTGGCCATCCCACGTTACGTGGTTCCCAGCCGCTACCACTTTGCGCGCTCTGCAGTGCCTGAGTTGCATGAGCACGTGGTCAGCAAAATAACCCGAAGCTTGAAGAATGCCGTTGCCTGCAAGGTTCACCTCACCACTGACACTTGGACGAGTGCGTTCGGCCAGGGTCGATACATCTCCCTTACCGCGCACTGGGTGAACCTTGTGGAGCCTGGCAGCGATTCCTCACCTGCTACGGCGCGGGTGTTGCCCACGCCGCAAACAGCTGCACCGCCGTCCCTCCCACTGGATAACAACAGCAGCACCTACCTCTCTGACTCCTTCTCCTCCAACGCATCTCAAAGCTGTACCTCATCCGGAAACGCTAACCCAGCAGCAGTAGGATCGTGGAAGCAGTGCAGCACAGCTGTTGGCATGCATCAGCAAGCGTTGCTGAAGCTGATCTGCCTTGGGGATAAGCAGCACACAGGGGAGGAAATTTGGAAGGGAATAAAGGAACAGACGGATTTGTGGCTGGCACCGCTGGACTTGAAACCGGGCATGGTTGTGTGTGATAATGGGAGTAATCTCATTCGCGCTTTAAGGTTGGCTAAGCTGACACACATCCCTTGCCTGGCGCACGTGATGAACCTAGTAGTTCAGCGGTTCCTGAGGACATACCCAGGCGTGGCCGATCTTCTGTTGAAGGTGCGTCGAGTGGCCAAACATTGTAGAAATTCCAGTACTGCTTCGGGGGCACTCGCCAAGATGCAGGAGCGCTTCAATCTCCCCCACCATCGCTTGCTGTGTGATGTCCCTACGCGCTGGAATTCTACGCTGCACATGCTAGCCCGCTTTTGCGAGCAGAAGAGTGCAGTGGTCCAGTACATGACGGCGCAGTACCGAGGCGCATCCGGCCAGCTGCCAAGCTTCTGTGGATCCGATTGGGCCAACATGTTGGACCTCTGCCAAGTCCTCCAAAATTTTGAGCAATCCACGTTGCTTGTGAGCAGTGACAACTCTTCAGTCAGCATTACCATACCACTGCTGTGTTTACTGAAGAGGTTGATGTTGAAAATCAAGGAAACAGCTGTCATGATGCAACTGGGGGAATCTGAAGGAGAAAACGATCAGCGTGATGGTACCAACATCAGGCCATCCGCCTCAGGGAACGCTGGCCCCAGCAGCTATGACGAAGAAGAGGAGGAGGAACAGCTGGAGTTGGAGCAGGAATTTCATGCCACCACTGACGAGGGCCAGAGCGGTGCACGTTGGACTTCCACAATTCAACGCGAATGGTCAGCAGAAGCAGACCAGGAGGAAGGTGACGACTATGATGCATCACAACAACTATCACAACGCTCACAAGAGGATGATGAGGATTCTGGTAGGACTCTGGCACACATGGCTCAATTCATGCTAGACTGCATTGAACGTGACCCACGCATTGTGCGCATTCTGGACAACACCAATTACTGGGTTTATACCCTTCTGGATCCACGGTACAAACACAATGTTCCAAAACTGCTTGAAAAAAGAGTCAGTCAGGTCAAAATGGAAGAATACCAGCAGGCCCTTGTGGAGACTTTAGAGAGGAGATTGACATCCTCCCCCTCCTCTAGCCAGTTGTACGCAGACAGACTGACTCCCGCAAACCCAGGACGACCAGGAGGGCAGCAAACAACGCAAGCCGCAGCTAGTGCCCAAAAGGGAATGGTATCGGCAGTGTCCTTGGAGTGGGAAAATTTTCTGACACCCATGCAGCAGCAGCCCACTGAACAGCAAGCGTGCAGATCCACCTCCAACACCGATCGCCTGGAGAAGATGGTCAAGGACTACATGTCAGATGACGTAGCTGTGTCGAACAATCCATCTGCACCCTTCAACTATTGGGTATCGAAGCTAGACACCTGGCACGAACTGGCAATGTACGCAATAGAGGTGCTGGCTTGCCCGGCAGCCAGCGTTATGTCGGAACGCTGTTTCAGTGCTGCCGGAGGCATCGTCACAGATCGGCGTATCCGCCTCTCCACAGAAAATGCAGACCGTCTAACTCAAATTAAAATGAATCAATCCTGGATTGGAAATGACTACGCAACACTCCAGGACCCCAACCAAGTAACATGACCAATGAACATCTGGGATGGTGTAGCGTTTCCGGTCCCTGTTTATTGAACCTCTCATCTGTATTACATTTATGACTGCATGGCGGCAAAAAGCATTGCTGCTATATCCGCATGCTTCTTGCCCTCATGCAAGGCCTGGGTTGTTGTGTCTTACAAAGCGTGGCCTTCTCCTCCTGCGCCTCCTCCTGTTCCATCACATCTGCTGCTGCTGGGTTAGCGTTGCCGCGTGGTCCCTGTTTATTGAACCACTTATCTTTATTACATTTATGACTGCATGGCGGTACAAAGCATGCTATCCGCACGCTTCTTGCCCTCATGCAAGGCCTGGGTTGCTGTGTCTCACAAAGCGTGGTCTTCTCCTCCTGCGCCTGCTCCTGTTCCATCACGTCTGCTGCTGCTGGGTTAGCGTTGCCGCGTGGTCCCTGTTTATTGAACCACTTATCTTTATTACATTTATGACTGCATGGCGGTACAAAGCATGCTATCCGCACGCTTCTTGCCCTCATGCAAGGCCTGGGTTGTTGTGTCTCACAAAGCGTGGTCTTCTCCTCCTGCGCCTCCGTCTGTTCCATCACGTCTGCTGCTGCTGGGTTAGCGTTGCCGCGTGGTCCCTGTTTATTGAACCACTTATCTTTATTACATTTATGACTGCATGGCGGTACAAAGCATGCTATCCGCACGCTTCTTGCCCTCATGCAAGGCCTGGGTTGTTGTGTCTCACAAAGCGTGGCCTTCTCCTCCTGCGCCTCCGTCTGTTCCATCACGTCTGCTGCTGCTGGGTTAGCGTTGCCGCGTGGTCCCTGTTTATTGAACCACTTATCTTTATTACATTTATGACTGCATGGCGGTACAAAGCATGCTATCCGCACGCTTCTTGCCCTCATGCAAGGCCTGGGTTGTTGTGTCTCACAAAGCGTGGCCTTCTCCTCCTGCGCCTCCTCCTGTTCCATCACGTCTGCTGCTGCTGGGTTAGCGTTGCCGCGTGGTCCCTGTTTATTGAACCACTTATCTTTATTACATTTATGACTGCATGGCGGTACAAAGCATGCTATCCGCACGCTTCTTGCCCTCATGCAAGGCCTGGGTTGTTGTGTCTCACAAAGCGTGGCCTTCTCCTCCTGCGCCTCCTCCTGTTCCATCACGTCTGCTGCTGCTGGGTTAGCGTTGCCGCGTGGTCCCTGTTTATTGAACCACTTATCTTTATTACATTTATGACTGCATGGCGGTACAAAGCATGCTATCCGCACGCTTCTTGCCCTCATGCAAGGCCTGGGTTGTTGTGTCTCACAAAGCGTGGCCTTCTCCTCCTGCGCCTCCTCCTGTTCCATCACGTCTGCTGCTGCTGGGTTAGCGTTGCCGCGTGGTCCCTGTTTATTGAACCACTTATCTTTATTACATTTATGACTGCATGGCGGTACAAAGCATGCTATCCGCACGCTTCTTGTCCTCATGCAAGGCCTGGGTTGTTGTGTCTCACAAAGCGTGGCCTTCTCCTCCTGCGCCTCCTCCTGTTCCATCACGTGTGCTGCTGCTGGGTTAGCGTTACCGGTCCCTTTTCCTGGAACCTCTTATATGTATTACATTTATGACTGCATGCCGACAAAAAACATGTTACCTGTGCAAAGAAAACAGACATTTCCCGCATTTAAAAGACAGTTTTCCCTTTGAAACTTTAAAATCGATTTTCTCAAAAACTATAAGCTCTTTTTGCTAAAAAAAAATTTCCTCTTGTACCCACTCCCAAGGTGCACATACCCTGTAAATTTGGGGTATGTAGCATGTAAGGAGGCTTTACAAACCACAAAAGTTCGGGTCCCCATTGACTTCCATTATGTTCGGAGTTCGGGTCGAACACCCGAACATTGCGGCCATGTTCGGCCTGTTCGGCCCGAACCCGAACATCTAGATGTTCGCCCAACACTAGCAGCAGTCACCTGTAAATCATAATGTGGGCAGCAGACACCAGAAAATCATTGTGGGCAGCAGACACCTGAAAATCACAATGTAGGCAGCAGACACTAGAAAAAAAAATGCACCTGTGAAAAAAAAAACAATTCACTTACCTGACAGAAGTCTCCTCCTCTCCCGGCATCTGGCTCGCAGCTCCCCGAGTCCTCCTGCGTGCTGCTAGATGTGCTATCTCCCGCGCTGACAGGCAGAGTGCAGGGCTACGGCAAGATGGCTGCCGAAGCCCTGTACTAGAGACACAAATAGTCTCCAGTGTAGGGCTTCTTCGGCGGCCATCTTGCCGTAGCCCTGCTCTGCCTGCCGGAGACTATGCAGGCTGCTGGAGCGGGGCAGCGGGGAATGAACTGGCGCAGCGTCTATTAGACGCTGCGGCCAGTTGAGCACCTTGCTGGGGGGTCCAGAGCAGCGCTCCCCCCACGCACAGTGAGCGGGCCCCAGAGCAGCCCCGGGCCCCCCTGCAGCTGAGGGGGTCGCATCCCCGGTAGGTACGCCGGTGGTATCTACAGACAATGGGCAGTGCTATGGGAAGTAGGATGTCGCCCCAGTATGCAAATTTGTTTATGGCCAGATTGGAGGAAAACTTCCTTTCAACTTGTGAAATTAAACCATGGGCTTACTTCAGATTTATAGACGATATCCTATTAATCTGGACAGCATCGCAGGAAGAATTAATCAGATTCCACAAAAACTTCTCAGAGTACCACAAGAACATCAAGTTAACGCTCAGCTTTTCAACCTCCCATGTCAGTTTCCTGGATACCACATCAAAACAAAAACAGGGAGCGCTCCATAGTGCATTAACATAAAAACTTGTTTATTACGCATTAAAAGTTATACTCACAATGTGCTAATATAAAATTCGCCTATCAGCGGTAAGCCCTTCCGCTTAGATCCCCGGCAGCTATGGCGCTCACGCTGTGGCCAGCAGCGCGGTCCTGGTGTAATCGGTAGCTCGTCTCTCGGGGGGTGGGCGTGGCTTAGTCCGAACGTGCTTGCTGCGTCATTACGCGTTTCGGCGCTCTGCGCCTTCGTCAGATGACGCTGCAAGCTGGAGCACGTCCTTTATTAGGCTGCCTCCCACCGTAGTCCTAGCAACAGTTACTGCGGCGATAGGGAGACTCGCCCTGGTGCAGATAGCAGTTGCAACGGTGATAGAAAGATTTGTCTGGGGCGAACAGAGGGTGGGTAGATTACTGTAATTGAGCAACCCACTAAGCAACACATATGATTAAAGTCAGGACCGCTCTGTTGGCCCCTAGCAGCGCGTTAGAATTTGTTAACCATCATTTCCGCGGCTGCCGGAAATACATAATAAATAACAATTATAACATTCATAATGATAAGAACACATAAATTATATGTCAAATATATAAATATCAGATGTATGAATATTCATAATAAAATTATGTTATACGACTTAATTACATATACTAAACATTAGATGAAGATGCAATAAAAACAAAATTAGGTACAGAGATTAAATGAATGCTTAAATACATTTCTGCTCTCTCCTATATAGAGGTAAATTCGTTCCCCCATTGTATTAGGACTATGACTTTTTTTCACTGTGGACTATTTTTAGTCACATCAGACCTTACTGCAGCAAAAGCAGTTGGTATATCGGAAAGTTCATTTAAAAAGTGGGGAAAAAAGAGGGGGGGTAGATAGGGAGGAAAGGGGAAGGGGGTTTGAGACCAGGATTGAAGCGCAGGGGTTATTTGGATTTCCTGGATACCACAATTTATATACAAGATAGAATTTTACAAACATCCATATACCGTAAACCAACTGACCGGCATATTTACCTAAAATGGAAGAGTTTCCACCCGGAACACACCAAAAAATCTATTGTTTACAGCCAGGCTCTGAGGTATAACCGAATATGTTCTAATTCAGAGGACAGAGACAGACAACTTATGTCACTACGTAAAATATTCATAGATCAGGGATATCATCCACGAATCGTTAGCACAGAGCAACTTTAAAATCAAGAGAGGAACTGTTGAAGTACACCCCAAAGACTGAAAACAACAGAATCCCAATTGTGGTCACCTACAACCCAAAATTAAAGACACTGAGGAAGATATCAAAAGCCCTACAACCAATACTCCATAAAGACAAACGCCTGAAGGATGTTTTTCCTGATTTACCACTGCTTGCTTTCAGACAACCTCCCAATTTGAGACAAATGATTATCAGAAGTGCATTATCTACACCAGATACTCCAGGCACATTACCCTGCAATAACGCAAGGTGTGAGACCTGCCCTTATATCTTGAGCACAAGCCAAATACAAATACCAAACTCACAGAAATATCATCAAATATCAGACCAATTTTCCTGCGAGTCATCCAATGTTGTATACATGATACGCTGCATGAAATGCCCCTCAAGAGGAATCTATATAGGAGAAACAGGACAAAAACTGCGCACAAGAATGAACCATCACCGCTTTAAAATTAATGAGGGTAAAATGGACAAACCAGTGGGCCTGTGTAACAAGAAAGAAAAAAACCACAGAGACACCGGGAGCCCCTATAGTGTATTATCCTTGTAATCTGGTCAAGAAATACAAATAATACTACTCACAAGTATAGGTTGCTTGGAGAGGCAACCACTCGAATAAGCATGTGGAGAAAGCCCGTCTCCACTCGGTCTTTGGGGTGGGTGGTCGCAGCTCCTTTGAAAAAAAGGTTTCTTGCCACAAATTTGTGGCAAAGAATAACAATCCCACAGTGTGGGATGTTAAACTCAGAGTAAAGCAGCAGTAGGAGGCGCCCTTGTTGTAAGGTTTGCACTTATGCGTACTTATAACAAATAAAATATAATATGTTGTAGATCGCCTACCTTAAGAATGGACACTCCACTCGGTAGGGTAGATGTAAACGTTTAATGATGGTAAGCATCTAGGACAACGTGTTTCGCGGTATAAGCCGCTTCATCAGGTCAATATAGTGCTTCCCAAAAACCCGACTGTAACGATTGTGGAAATTTTTCCGTGATCAGCGCACAACGCGTGCGCTGACACGGCGGAAATACTCCACAAGCGTATATTTGCAGGCACCCAGCAAAAGGTGCTACGCACCTGTAGAGGGAAATTCCTGTCGGCAGATGGCGCTGGGGAGTGCAGAGGAACCAATCCTCTGTACCTCCACAAGTGCCAGACAGGAATTGTACGAAGCGCAGAACGCAATCGCAAGAGAGGCGATTGCGAATGAGATTGAGCAAAGGGACAGGTTGTATGTGTGTGCGCCAATCCAGTCGCCACTCCGCGACCGCGCACACACAACAGCAGATATGAAATAGGAACGCGATCGCGAGAGGTGCGATCGCCAGACGTGACACAAGGCAGATCAGAATAGAATACGAGGGTAGCAAAGGCACAGCAAATACAATAAGGAGATACGGAAAATAATAAACGCTAGCTAACCGCGAACACCGCACTCATTCGCAACAGTGCACGCGGTTATGCGCGATCTCCACGTGATAAGCACAATAGAGACAAGCACGCCTAACTAACCATTAACAGACAAACATGAAACAGAGGACGCGAGCGCTTGCTTAACGGTTACCTCACCGAGCCTGCAGCAAGCGTAGCGGACAAGACAGACACACGAAAACAGGGACAAACGAGAGATAGGATCCACAGCACTAGCGAAAAGTGGCCAGCGTGATCCAGGTACAGAGTAGCAGAACAGAAGGATCCCCAGCGCTAGCGAAAAGTAGCTAGCGCGATCCCAGAAGACAGAACAGAAGGGATAGCTGGTAGCAACCGCTGCACCAGCTATACTCCAAGAACAGAGATCAGAACCATTTCCTGTAGACCACCTTTGGGGCAGGACAATGGCAACAGGCAAGACAAGACAGAACAGGCAATACAGATAATACAACCTGACTGGGCTAGAAGGGGAGCCTAAAGCAACCCCCAGGAATTAACTATACTAGATAGCAATGGCTGACACTCCAGCAGTGTCCATCAGGAACAGACCATGGAAAGGAAATGTCCAGCAAAGCATTCTGGGAACCATAAAGCTCTTATAGTGCCAGTCATCAAAGAAGGCAGGTAGGGGATTTGCATAACGAATGTATGCAAATTCCCCAGCAAGAGAACAGACCAGAAACTTGCAATGGAAAGACAGGTCTCTGTTCCAGAGACCTGCAGCCCACAGACTAGAGGAATGGACAAACAGCTGTCTGCCTGTGCAGCCAGCTGAGCGGATCATCACACCGACCTTAAGGAGTGGAGTGTCCATTCTTAAGGTAGGCGATCTACAACATATTATATTTTATTTGTTATAAGACGCATAAGTGCAAACCTTACAACAAGGGCGCCTCCTACTGCTGCTAAACCAGTGGGCCAACACTTCTGTGAACCAGGACACAGCATGCAAGATCTAAAAGTACTTGTTCTTAAGGGTAACTTCAAAAATGATCAATCAAGAAAAGTTTCTGAGTACAAATTTATGAAAATGTTCAAGACATTAACAGAAGGTTTAAATTGTGGAACAGGATTCATGACACCTTATGTAACATGATTGATTTGGCTTCATGATCTTCAGAAACCTGCTGGATTTCATGTATGGTTGCACTAACTCACTGGCTCCAGCCTGCTGATCACCTGACACCTAACGGATAAACAGTAACCAGCACAACTGTCATCTTCGTGTTTACCATTTATCTGCATCAGTGTTTTACTTCAGCTTACATCTGGAAATATGCCTGAAGAAGGGGACTAGATCCCAGAAAGCTTGCATCATTTAACTCTATTAGTTAGCCATTAAAAGGTATTATTTCTTACAAAACGTTGTTTTTTTTTCTACCTTTATAGCTAACAAGTAATTACGAAATTCATGAAATTACGAAGAAATGCGAAATTACGTTATGGTTTAACGTGAAATTACGTTATGGTTTAACACGAAATTACGTTATGAACGAAACGCGAAATTACACGTTGAAAATTACGCTTACGGTATTTTCAATTACGATTTTAATGGCAATTACGGTACCATAATTTCGCATCGTAATAGCATCGTAATAGCAAATTTCGCATGCGTAATTATAGTAACGCGAAATTTCGAAAATTTCGGCTCAACCCTACTTGTACATGTACTGGTAAAGGAAATTATGAAAGTAAGTAGAAATATACTCACAGATAGGGATGCTCATTCGGATTCCGTGGAAATGCAATTTCCGAAATTCCGATCGGAAATTGCATTTCCGCATCGGAATGCGGAAATCGGTAATGCAAGTGCCATAGGCGGATTTCCGCCGGAAATCGCGGAAATTTCCGCCGGAAATCACGGAAATTCCACCCCGACTTTGCATCTTGTTCAGAAGATTCTGTTTAATAAACCCTGAAAATTTGGTGTTTCTAGGACTTACGGGGGCTTTGCTATTAACCGCTAAAGTCGGCGGATTTTTACTGTAGTGTAAAATGCAGAAAATCTGCATCTGCCTATTTTCTGCATTTTACATTACAGTAAAAATCCGCCGATTTTAGCAGTTAATAGCAAAGCCCCCGTATGTCCTAGAAACACCACATTTTCAGGGTTTATTAAACAGAATCTTCTGAACAAGATGCATAAAAAGTTTTCAAAAAGACCTTATAGTTTTTGAGAAAATCAATGTTAAAGTCGGGCGGAATTTCCGCGATTTCCGGCGGAAATTCCGCCTTGGAATGCGGAAATTGGTAGCGGAAAGCAGAATCGATAATCGGTACATGACGGAATGCGGATTTACTGCGTAATCGGATATTGGCATTCCGACCATCCCTACTCACAGACAGGGCCGGATTTGTACTTTTTACCGCCCAAGGCCAATTATACCGTCTGTATGGTTGTTATCTCCGTGTGCCGCAATGAGAATTCTACTTACATCATTGGATGTCACAGACAATAACTATTTCAGTAATACGCGTATAAATTATAAGTTATATTTTCCTTAAGAACTTTTATGTTATGTTTGCTAGCCCATTGTGCCACCATGTGAGTTAGGCTGAAGTGTACCTGTAGGATAGAGCTTACAGGTCTTGCAGGGACGACACAAGTACACAGGACAGAGAGTTCAAAGGTTAAAGCTGTCCTTGTACACAGGACAGAGAGTTCAAAGGTTAAAGCTGTCCTTGTAGATAGGGATGGCTGCATGGAACAGCTTTACTGTCCCTCACTGAGCCGCCCCTAAATTTCTGGTGCCCTAGGCCATGGCCTATGTGGCCTTGCCAGAAATCCGGCCCTGCTCACAGACCGGGGTTACCTCCAAGGCAAACACTGTAAATGCAGGTGGGGAGATTAGACCTGTCCCCACTCAGGATTAAGAAGTCGCTCTCTGTAGATCAGGAAAGAAAGAGGGTAACACCCCTCCACCTGGGGTGGACTCGATTATGATATAAAGCAAACAGAGGCGCCAAACGGGTATAATCTATTAAAATTCTTAAAATTGCTAAGGAGGCAGTGGTGGACTTTCCTCCCGGAAGCAAACACTTTGGAGTATGCCAATAAATTTACGTTTGTTTTTGAAACTGACAGTTCTAGTGTCTGCTTCCGGGAGGTAAATCCACCACTGCTTCCTTAGCAATTTTAAGAATTTTAATAGATGGTATCCTGTTGGCACCTCTGTTTGCTTTATATCAGGTGGTGAGTTGGACGCCCAATTACCAATACATAGCATTGGCATCTATAAGACGATCCCGGCACTCCAATCACCTGCGCTGGCACCCAAATCTTTCACATTCACATAAGTGGATAATTGCCACATTGGGCCTGATTCACAAAGCGGTGCTAACAGCAGTGGCGTAGCTAAGGAGCTGTGGGCCCCGATGCACGTTTTACAATGGGGCCCCCCAAGCACTCTATACATAACAATTGATACGGCGCACCAAAACCTGCCAATGGCAACTACAGTGTCAGAGGTGCAAGAAGGGGATGGGGAGCAGTTTGTTAATGATTACCACTATTCAAAGTATTTATAGAAGTGATTATTATGAGCACAGGACCAATAGAGAGCTAATACTGCAGTTGAGAGAGGGCCACTCGGGGCCCCTCTGGCCCAAGGGCCCCGATGCGGTCGCTACCTCTGCACCCCCTATTGCTACGCCCCTGGCTAACAGTTAGCACCGTGGTGAAAAGCCCTTTATCACGCCTAAACTCTGTTTAGGCATGATAAGTATAGGTGTGATAAGTTTAGGTGTGATAAGTTTTTAGGTGTGATAAGTTTAAAGAGAAACTCCGACCAAGAATTGAACTTTATCCCAATCAGTAGCTGATACCCACTTTTACATGAGAAAAATAATGATTTTCACAAACAGACCATCAGGGGGCGCTGTATGACTGATTTTGTGCTGAAACCCCTCCCATAAGAGGCTCTGGTACCGTACGGTACTCTGGGCAAACTGTCACAATGTAACAATGTTCAGACAGGAAATAGCTGTCTGTTAAAGCCAGACCAGCTAGAAACAGCTCCATAATCTGCCCACAGTAACAATGTCACCATGTAATACAAGTCAGAATGTGAATCTGGGAGAGGAAAGATTTTACAATGAGCAAACACTGACTAAATCATGTATACATAATTATTGTAAAAATGAAGCACTTTTTTTATTACATTATTTTCACTGGAGTTCCTCTTTAAGCACCAACTGGGCTAGCACCGCAGTGCACAGCTGATCAAAAGTTTTGCGCTAGCAAAGTCTGGTGCACTTTGCATAGAGTTTAATGGCGCTGCTTTGCGTGCGGGACTTTGCGCGCAATCTAAACTTATCTAAACTTATCATGCCTAAACTTATCATGCCTATACTTATCATGCCTAAACTGAGTTATCACGCCTAAAGTCTTTAACTGGGTTATCACCGCTTTGTGAATCGAGCCCAAGTGTTTAAAGAGCTGCTTTCTATGGATTTAGGGTGAAATAATAATCCTCTAGAAGCTGGTCCGGTAGAGCATTGGTGAATTTGGTTACACTGTGTGACATCACAGGTTCGCTTCAGTTCCCATGCGGGGGTTTACATCGCATTTCTGAATCTCGCAGACCCAACCGACCTCCTAATTCCCCGGCAATCAGGCGTAAGCACTTTATCCTAATGACAGACATTTTTCTTGCTGCACAAGTTCTGCTGTTAAGAGTCGGAGCCGTTGAGCGATTCGCACACCACGTTAAGCTGCTGATACATTATTTATAGGCCCATTTTCAATATTTACGCTGTTTTTTTCCCTTTTGCATTCCTGATACGAAGACAAATACGCTGAGCTATTATGCCTTCTCGCTGCCGCATCTTTAGGGTATTACAAAGTAGCAGATTACTAGTCAGCTCTGTTTACATGCCAATGTTTTGTCAAACGATGATTTTTTTTCTACGTTATTAATACTAATGCTCGGAGTCAACAGTAAGCACATGGAATGCAATTAATAGATTAGGCTGGGCTGCGCTGCTTAATTTTATGTACCCTTGGGCTTTGAAAAAAGTATGGAAGAGCGTTTTATTCTATTTCACAATACAGTCACAATACAAATTGGGAAAACCGAATAACCGATTTCTAGGAGACAGAGCAGAGGGCACATTCAGATTGCAATCCAATTGTAAGCTTTATTACAGACACTTAAGCCTGGTACACACATTCAATTTTGATTGGCCAATCACTGTCCAATTTTACCACCTCCCTGTAGCATAAGGACCAACAGATTTTGAATACTATGAGGCCAGGTTCACAGTGGTCAGTTGCATAACACACACATTATAATGACTGTGAACTGCAATGGGGACTGGACATAGAGTGTAATACAAAGCCTGCATGCAGTGGGTTTGAATAACATGATCAGTACAGCTTAGTACTGTGAACAGGTCTATAGAATTGCATAGGCAGTGAGCTGACATGCATAATTAACCCCCCTGGTGGTATTCAGCTCGGGCTGGCCCAAATCTGCCGTGCACTGCACTATCCTGGGTCCCGATTGGCGCTGCAGACATCTCCCCATGGCCACCGGGATCCCCTTCTGCTTTGCTCTTCTTCCAGGGATCCCCGGCGGTCAATGAAGACGGCCGAGTGGTGATTTGCGGCGGTGCAGCGTGATGTCGGGCGGCGTGACGTCATCGGAAGGTGGGGAAAAATTTAAAGAGATGCTATTTTACTTTATAGTGATCGCTGACATGTACATATATATGAATATACATATACAATATGTGTGCATAAAAAATATATAGGAGGAACTAGTTTATTATTAGTTTAATAAATGTTAACACTTGAATGCAGGGCATGCATTTTTCAGTCTAGCAGAGGCGGTGTATGCCTGTGCGATAAACCATTCAATTGCAGCATGTGTTTAGGGACGCGCAGCCTTTCCCCCCACCTTTTCTTAACTTTGTAACTATGTAACTGTCAGGTTAGCTGCTCCCAGCCCCTCCTCCTGAGTTTCCTGTTTGCATAATAAGTAGTAGCAGATTTGCATATGATTTGCATCTGAATTAAATGCAAAGTGCAGAAAATCTATTTAGGTGCTGCACACTGAGCTGGTGGTCATTTCGGATGCAGCCTTAGTGGTATGCGCTGGCATTCTCCTCACTGTTCAACCAAATGTAAGTTACACATTTTTTTTGCTTAGCTGCTCCCAAGGTTTTAAATTTAGGTTAGGTCACTTGCCCGGAGGTTTGCCTCACCGTGGCGCAAGTGTCTAGTATAATATACTTTGCATGCAAACCATATTGGAAGCTAAAGTTCCTCCTAGTTTAATAAATGTTAGCACTTGTCTTGGATGCAGGGCATGCATTTTTCAGTCTAGCAGAGGCGGTGTATGCTTGTGCGATTAACCATTCAATTGCAGCATGTGTTTAGGGACGCGCAGCCTTTTCCCCCACCTTTTCTTAACTTTGTAACTATGTAACTGTCAGGTTAGCTGCTCCCAGCCCCTCCTCCCGAGTTTCCTGTTTGCATAATAAGTAGTAGCAGATTTGCATATGATTTGCTTCTGAATTGAATGCAAAGTGTGCAGAAAATCTATTTAGGTGCTGCACACTAAGCTGGTGGACATTTCGGATGCAGCCTTAGTGGTATGCGTTGGCGTTCTCCTCGCGATAAAAAATATATGCACCGACATCTGCCTAGATTTTGACTACCCTCTACCTGCCGCCTGCACTGACCTCTGCTTGGATTTTGTCTACTCTCTGCCTGCTGCTTCCACCAATGTCTGCCTGGATTTTGAATACTCTCTGCCTGCCGCCTGCACCGACCTCTGCCTGGATTTTGACTACTCTCTGCCTGCCACCTGCACTGACGTCTGTCTGGATTTTGACTACCTTCTGCCTGCCATCTGCAGTGACGTTTGCCTGTATTATGACTACTCTCTGCCTGCTGCCTGCACCCACCTCTGCCTGGATTTTGACTACTCTCAGCCTGCTGCCTGCACCGACCTCTGCCTGGATTTTGGCTACTCTCTGCCTGCCGCCTGCACCGACCTCTGCCTGGATTTTGTCTACTCTCTGCCTGCCTTATTTGTACAGTTTCACAATTTTTTAAGTTTATTCATAAATGTAATTCATTCAAAACATTTGTGTTCTAGTCTTTTATTTATGTGCAGAATGTCTATCAGGCTTTTCTTCTGGCATATTTTGGTGAGTTATGACTTAAGAATTGGAGGCCTAAAATTCTTGAAAAAAATGTACCGCTTTTAACTCATAATTCCAGACAGAAATGCACCGCCAGGGAGGTTAAGCTAAGTACACACCTGAGATAAAACTGTTTGGAAAATGAAAGATCTAACAGAAAATTGTATGGTGTGTACCTAGCATTAGTGTAATGATCTGCGGGCGATTTCCAGTCAGCCCACACTATGTGCGCTGAAGCAGAAGGAAATCGCCGCAATCACAGAAGCAGAGCACCCAGTATATATTTGTAGAGGAGAATTCCAACCAGCAGGTGGAGCTGTGGAGTGCAGAGGAACAAGTCCTCTGTACAGCCACAGATGCCAGATTGAAATTGCACGATTTAAGCAACACTGGGAAATACAAACAAAGTAGCAACTCAGAAGAAAGCAAGAACAGAGACAGACTATATGAATGTCTACCAATCCAGTCGCCACCCAGCGACGGTAGACATATCACATCAGAACAGACCAGAGTGAGAAAGCTAATCGCAAGAGAGGCGATTGCTATCAGCAACACAAGACTGAGCAAGACAGAGCATGAATTGAGTAAAGGTGGCCACACACCATACAATTTTTTAAATATCTGTTCAATTTAAGAATTGCATTCAATTTTTCTGACTGATTGTAACATTTCAAAAATATGACCAATGTACCACAATTTTTTCCCCAATTATAATAAAAATGATTGGAAACTCTGACAAAATTGCTTGGGTGTGTATATTAATAAATTGACAATCTAACACACACCATACAATCTTTAGAAAGATTGAAGAAAAATATCTGGAATTCCGGATCGATAAAAATTGAAGAAAGCGGGAAAAAAAGCTTTCGATTTTTTCCGGAGATCCGATCGTTTTTATCGAATTGCCGTAAAATCGGATCATTTTATTGTATCGTGTCTGGCCTCCTTCGGGAAGACACAGCAAATAACTACAGTCTGAACGCCAAGGAAAATAATATGCGGTCACCGCACGTTATGCGCAACAGTGACAAGCGCGTTAATTGTACGGTCACCGCACGTTAAGCGCAACAGTGACAAGACACACCAACCCTGACTAACAAATGAACACGGAAAACAAAGACAAACAGATAGCGGGAACGCTTGCCAATCGGTTGTCTAACACAAGACAACAGCAAGCGTTCGTTCCAGACAAAACAGACTGAAGGAGTAACCAGTAGCAACCACAGCTAAGGTTATACTCCAAGATACAGACAAGGGAGATCCACCACCTCTAGAGCTAGGACGAATGCGATCTAGGAACAAGACTGAACGATTCACTATCAGCCACCGCAGGTGACAGTACAATCGCAAGGACAGGACAAGACAAAACAGGATTAAGCAGTACAAATAATACAGATCCTGACTGCACTAAAAGAAGTGCAGTGCAGTGCTCCAGCAGCTCCTGTACGGATTGCTGACCTCTTCTCCTCCGCACTTCTCCCTCTACAGTTGGCTTGTGCTGATGACGTGATCACTACAAGGCATTCACTAGAGGGAGAAGAGGTTGGCGATCCTTGTGGGAGCTGCTGGAGTAGGTAAGACAGCTGCTGCTACACTCTAATATATATACAGGGGAGCAGGAGACACGGGGAGGGAAGCAGAGGCACGGGGACAGAAGGCAGGACAACACAGGAAATTCCCAACATGGTAGCAGGCTGGTGATTCATATCGGCTGGCGTTTGTAAGTCCGGGATTTCCTGTATTCACAGTATGAGACGCAGGAAATTTTTCTCCCCATTTTTGGGGGAGAAAAAGGGTGTCAAATACAGTACAGTCGTAATAGGCATAGTATAACATTGGTTAATATTACAGATATTTTACTACAACTAAACCTACCCTTAAAACCCTGCCGGGGGCCTAACCCTAAGACCCCCTCCCCCAGCGGAACCTAACCCTAAGACCCCCACCTGGTGGTGCCTAAACCTAAGACCTCCTCTGGTGGTGCCAAAATCTAGGACCCCCTGGTGGTGGCTAACTGTAAAAACACCCTTCCTAACGTCTTAACACTAAAACCCCTTTCTGAGCTACATACGAAAATTAACAAAATTATAATGAACAAAATTATAATTCTCAAATCAAATGTAAAAATTATAAAAACGTAGAATTACATTTTAAAACCATAATCAACAAAATTATAATTGTTGAACAAACATAAAAAATGACAAAAATAGAATCTCAAAATGTTAAAAATGTAAAATGATAATTAAAAAAATGGAAATTGTCAAATCGAATTTCATAACGATATTTTTTCAAACCACTAATTCTGAAAATGAAAAATTTCGGTTTGACGGGCACGGCGCCCGGCGGCCAAATCGTCCAGTTTTGCACCCAATGGCTGAATGGATATTTAACCATAGAGTGAATGGCAGCGCCCGATTTGTCCACTTTTCATATGCGCCCAGTTAGGGAGGGTCGGAAATGCCAATTTCCTAATCCGCAGAAATTCCTATTTCCACCAATGCTGATTGCCGATTACCGATTTCGCTGAGTTCCAGTCGTTTTCTGATTTCCAAGTTCAGATTTCTGATTTCCAAGTAGTTTTTTTTTTTTTTTTGGGGGGGGGGGGGGGGGATTTTTTTGCATTCTCTGATTGGCCAAATACTTCCATGCTGACTCTTCATTCTCTGATTGGTCCAGTGCTTCTAAGTTCTGTGATTGGGCTAAAATTACCGAATTGCAGTAATGCAGAATTTCCACAGAGTTCCGTTTTCAGATTGTAAATCTGTTTTTTTCTGATTGGAAATGCAGAAATTTCAATTCAGCGAAATAAGCATCCCTTTCCTATGCCCAATTTTCCTGCCTCCTAGGAAACAATGCAGGAGGAATTGTCCAATATGAGAGCTGGTTATCAACATTCAATTAAGACGCACAATTTTCTTTTTTCTCCATGTAAAAATTGTATGCAAATTCTAACCTGTAACATGCAAGTGTGTAGCGGACACTCAGCCCTGCATGGAGGATACGCAGACAGTTGACCCCCCCCCCCCCCCCAGCTCTGGGCCCCCTGGGGTTGCAGGGTCTGCTCCCTAATAGCCACACCCCGTCAGACGCGTATCTGGAGCCGTGCAGATGGGGCTCCTGCTATAGGCGCCCTTGTGACTCACCTCCCAGGGGGCGCATCAATCAGTAAATCACCCCTCCCTCCCAACCAAACCTGTTGCCTTATAGTACATTCCTAAGAGGGAGAGGACTCTGTCCCGTCCACCTCCCTCCTGCCAGCTACTGTCGTAGCCCCAGCAACGCTGCTCACAACCCTCTCCTGAGTCCTGATTGGTCTCATGCCTGTGCCGCAGGGGCTTATGGGGCTGGAAGAGGAGAGGAATGTGTGTGTAGCAGCCAGCCACGAGGTGACACACTACACAGAGTCAGAGCAGAATGGATGGAGTGAGTGGACACACTGCAGAGGACGGCAGGCAGGGAGAGAGATCATCACGCTGGTTAGTGGTCTTAGGATGATCTCTTGCAGCAGCATTTATAAAAGCAAAGGACCTGTGAATTGTCTCACCAGCATCTGTGTACTGTGAGCCTCAGGAGAGCTGCTATATCAGCATTGTCAGATTTACAGCCTACACTGCCCACATTGCTCTCAGCAGGCTCACTGTACACAACAGCAGGTCAGAAGATTCACAGGTTCTTTGCTTTTATCAGCCCTGCTGCAGGAGATCATTCTGATAAGAGCAATGACTAGATAAGGAAACAGATGCTGGGGTAGGAGGAGGGTACTGAACATTCTAATGCTGGGTACACACTTGCGATTTCCCGATCGATCGACTATTTCCGACATGTTCAATCGATACAGCTGTCGATTTTGTATGCTTAACATGCAAAATCGACTGCTGTATTGATTGAAACCAGATCGAACATGTCGGAAATAATCGATCAATGCCACGGATCGAGTGGGAAATTGCAACGTGTGTACCCAGCATTAGGTCAACTCACTGTCTTCACTCACTGCTCTTCAGTCCAAGTCTCAGGGTGAATATTCACCAGCACAACATAGGAAGATGTATCCAGCGAAGTCCCCCGATGACAAGCGTTCCCCAATCCACCTACCTGCGGGCAATGTTACACAAGCAACGTTACACTGCGGGCAATGTTACACAAGCAACGTTACACTGCGGGCAATGTTACACAGGCAACGTTACACTGCGGGCAATGTTACACAAGCAACGTTACACTGCGGGCAATGTTACACAGGCAACGTTACACTGCGGGCAATGTTACACAGGCAACGTTACACTGCGGGCAATGTTACACAAGCAACGTTACACTGCGGGCAATGTTACACAGGCAACGTTACACTGCGGACAATGTTACACAGGCAACGTTACACTGCGGGCAATGTTACACAGGCAACGTTACACTGCGGGCAATGTTACACAGGCAACGTTACACTGCGGGCAATGTTACACAGGCAACATTACTCTGCGGGCAATGTTACACAGGCAACGTTACACTGCGGACAATGTTACACAGGCAACGTTACACTGCGGACAATGTTACACAAGCAACGTTACACTGCGGGCAATGTTACACAGGCAACGTTACACTGCTGGCAATGTTACACAGGCAACGTTACACTGCGGGCAATGTTACACAAGCAACGTTACACTGCGGGCAATGTTACACAGGCAACGTTACACTGCTGGCAATGTTACACAGGCAACGTTACACTGCGGGCAATGTTACACAAGCAACGTTACACTGCGGGCAATGTTACACGGGCAACGTTACACTGCGGGCAATGTTACACGGGCAACGTTACACTGCTGGCAATGTTACACAGGCAACTTTACACTGCGGGCAATGTTACACAAGCAACGTTACACTGCGGGCAATGTTACACGGGCAACGTTACACTGCGGGCAATGTTACACAAGCAACGTTACACTGCGGGCAATGTTACACAAGCAACGTTACACTGCGGACAATGTTACACAAGCAACGTTACACTGCGGGCAGTGTTACACAAGCAACGTTACACTGCGGGCAATGTTACACAGGCAATGTTACACAAGCAACGTTACACTGCGGGCAATGTTACACAGGCAACGTTACACTGCTGGCAATGTTACACAGGCAACGTTACACTGCGGGCAATGTTACACAAGCAACGTTACACTGCGGGCAATGTTACACGGGCAACGTTACACTGCGGGCAATGTTACACAAGCAACGTTACACTGCGGGCAATGTTACACAAGCAACGTTACACTGCGGGCAATGTTACACAAGCAACGTTACACTGCGGGCAATGTTACACAGGCAACGTTACACTGCGGGCAATGTTACACAGGCAACGTTACACTGCGGGTAATGTTACACAGGCAACGTTACACTGCGGGCAATGTTACACGGGCAACGTTACACTGCGGGCAATGTTACACAAGCAACGTTACAAAGTCAAGCGCTTGCGGTACTTTTGCAGAGTCGTCGGAGATCTTAAAGAGACACTATAACTTGAAAAAATCCCTCTGGGGATACTTACTTCCAGAAGGGGAAGCCTCTGGATCCTAATGAGGATCCCCCCGTCCTCCTGTGTTCCAGCGCTGGCTCTCCTGAAACCACTACCGACAGCCTGTGGCGGTTGTGGCGCAAGCGTAGTAGCGCCTGCAATATGTACCTTTCCCTGCTCCAGTGCAGATGCAGTAGTGGCTTTCTAGATGAAAAAATCCAAGCCCAAGCAGGGCTAATCTACTGGGCAGGCAACGGGGGGGGGGGGGGGGGGGCGCAACTTCAGTGTTTGCCATAGGCGCTATTTTACTCAGATACGCCCCTGCACCCCGTATTGTCCCTGGAAATCATACACAGCTAGTAAGTAGGGATTAGCATCCCAATTCTGAAAGCTTCGGAACAGAACTTACATTTAAACTGATGTGCAGCGGGGGTGGGGTGTGTTTACTTATCCTTGTTGCCACCTCTGTGCGCTCTCCTCTACATTGCCTTTCTGCTCTCCAGCTACTTCCTCTTCCGGCTGTGAAGGTAGAAGTAGCTGGAGAGTTGGAATGCAATGTGGAGGGCAGCACACAGAGGTGGTGACCAGGGGGAGTTACTCCTGCAGTGGTGTGCATTAGGGAGAGAATTGTGATTGGCTCAATTTAAACTGTGATGTCACCAGATGGCAGATCTCTCACTTTCCCTGGTTCCCCCCAGATATCTTTATACAACCATCCCCTACCCATAACCCAGTATGGAGGGGCTCAGTAAAGGTGGCAGTTAAGGTGTGGAGGTGTCTGATGGGGTCACACAGGGCATAAAAGGAGATCTGCCCGGCCTCATAATCCAGATATATCCTGACTCTATCACTGGGGATCCCATCAGGTAACTGGATCTCTTTATTGTCATGTCTCACTGAGTACTGATTATCCTCCCTGCACAAACACCAGGAGATGTTATTATATCCAATCTGTGACTGATATCCTACCCTGGCTATACTTGGGTAACACATCCCGACTGTCCATATTTCTAATCCCCCAACATCCACTTCCCAGTAATGTCGCCCTGAGGAGAAACCCCGGCAGCTCAACACCTGAGGAAGCCAAAATCTCTCTGGTGTTTTTGGGCGGTTCTGCCATACTGACAGAGATGCAGTTTTCCTATCATCTGATATATGTAGATTATTACCAGCTGTGTTTACATCCAGTAATATGTCTGCAGGCTGTATATAGATCCCCCCAGTTACCCCAGACATAATATCAGCTACTCCTGTGTGTAATGTGTGTGAGATGCCGACCACATCCAGATCCTCTCCATCATGGAGCTGCTTATCATGTCTGTCCTCCGTGTCACACAAGTCACCCGTGTGTGATTCCTGTAAGACAGTCAGTGGATCAGTCATGTTACACAGCTCCTCAATGTGACACATCTTTCTAGACAGCTCCTCCTTCTTTATCTCCAGCCGCTCAATGCCATCATCATAGCATTGTACGCGCCTTGTGATGTCACTCGGGACTCTCTTCTCCAGGTCCCCCAGGTCTCTAAACAGGGCAGTGACTCTCTCTGCTTCACCATCTGTTTTTACTTGTGCTTTTCTCCTGAGTTCCTCCAGACTCTGGACTCTTTTCTCAGCCTCCTCTGTCTCTGCCATCAGTGTCTGCAGATCATTTCTCAGCTTCTTCTTTTTCTTCTCAGAGGCCTCCTGTGGTGTCTCCACCTGGTGTCCCCGATGTTCTCCATCCAGTCTGCAGGACACACAGACACAGGCTGCATCCTCAGTGCAGTAGTACTTCAGTATTTCCTTATGCACGGAGCATTTCCACTTCCCCAGGTCAGTGGTGGGCGGCAGTAAAGTGTGTTCCCCTGACCTGTCATGTTTCCTCAGGTGATGGTCACACAAGGAGGTCTCACACTGCAGACAGGATTTAGTAGCAGGAACAGGAAAGTCAGAGTAATTACAGAAGACCCCAGTCTGCTCCTGATCTGTCTCTGTAGCATGAAAAGTCTCACAGATATTATGTAATGTTGTGTTCCTCACCAGCTCAGGCCTCTTCCTGTATCTCTTCTGACATTCAGGACATTTATATTCCTGTAGATCCTCCTGATGATTCCAGGCTCGTGTGATGCAGCCCCGGTAGAAGTTGTGGCCACACGGCAAGGTCACAGGATCTCTATAGATCTCCATACAGATAGAGCAGCGGAGCTCAGCAGTCACATTAGCAGACACCATTGTCACACCTGGAACCAGATGAGCAGGTTAGGTTAGGTATTTCTCTGTCACATGACAAGTAAGGTGCAGCCGGTTACACAGTTATCAATGGTTACCTTTGTCACTGTATGTACAGTACTTAGAGATGTATAGATGTATAGCAGTGAAGCAGGTTCAGGGATTATCAGCATTGGGTACTGGGTATGTCGGTAATGATAATTTCAGGGCTAATTTGACATTAAAATTCCAAAGAGACTAAATGGATCACCAGCCCAACAACCAGCCTTGTGGGATAAAGTGTAACCAGTGATGTGACAATATTGGCATGGATTCCTTTATGTCATTATGTGGACTGTCCTATCGGAGTCCGTTTTCAGCAACACATCAATGTTACAGACTGATACATGTTGCTGAAATGTGGACAGAAGAGCACTAGTGTGTTCAGGCCTGAGGCAGCTGTCAAACTGATCCATGTGACTTTCACATACAATTTTATACATTTCTCATATTTATATATATAAAAATCGTATGTATGTATGCATGTGCTGCGATCACTCGAAAACGGTGTCACAAGCCCCCTAGTGGCCGGACCGCACAATGCCTTCCAATCGGATTCAGCATTCAGACCATGCAATCTGTGGTCGCAATCGGTGCGCAGAAACCGCTGGGATTTTGGCAGCAGACGGACTAGAAGGGAGCCATGTGAGTTACGGTAATACAATTTACACACTATTTCAGGGTATAACTGCCACCACCTCTGTTACCATGGGACAGAGGAGCCCACTGACTGGCTGATTCTAGACCTGCAAATAAAAACGGTTAAACATACTCTATTTTGTCTAGCTATCAACAATAGTAGCGACTCTTCAGAGGCCAGGGTTCAGTTTGTGCGGCTGAATAGCAGGGTAGCTGAACAAATAAATGACGTTAGCATTGTTTATTAAAAATGCTATATAAATAATTAATATATACAGAAAATCATTAAAATCAACAATTATAGAGACAAATAATAGCGCAGTATGGTAAATAAAAATAAGGGAAGAAAATACTTACGTTCGTGGAAATATGTCCTTTCTGGGAAAACTTGTAACATTCCTTTGTTTCAGTTCAGGCAAAATGGCCACCAGCACATGGTTCTCTGGCTGGGTTGACCAGATGATGGTACACAGGGGAGGACTGCCCCTCCTTATATGCATCCTGGTTTTATGGAAGCTAGTTTTGGGGTGGGACCAAGCCCACCCCTCTGGTTGACAAACCAATCACAGTTCAAGTCCTTGGAGAGAGATTTATTTTTAAATGTATAAACCGCTGTAATTCAAAACCAATAAATGCCACATTTGCACTGATGACAGATTAATACACAGTGGATTCGGGGAATCATACAGAGGCCAAGAATCCTGAGTCTAGCCCACGTGGTTGCACCAAAATTAATAACTCTGCTTAGGAATGGGCTACAAACTCCCACAATCTTTTAACCATTTACCGCCATCCTAACGTATTAAAACGTCATGCTTACCTCTATTAACAGCAACATGACGTTTTAATACGTCGCGCATTCCCGCCGCTGCTACCGCCGTGTGTCCGCCGCTACCGCCGCCATTACCGTCGGGATCCCGTGCTGGGCGATTGGGGAAGAGGACTGAACAGTCCTCTACCCAATCGCAGTGCCTGGAGTGAATGGACGTGACCGCGAACAGCGGCTACGTCCATTCACATAAACAGGAAATGTAACAGTTTAATAAAGTGTGTAAAAAAAAAAAAAAAAAAAAGTGAACACGTCCTATGAGTGTTCACCAGCGCCATCTTGTGGCCAAAAAGTATATTACACTTACAAAATACATACATTTTCAAGTATATACACATCATTAATAAAATTACACTTCCAACCCTCCCCCCCAAAAAAAACACTTGTAAAAAAAAAAATCAGCTTAAAAAAAATAAATAAATAGTTGCCTTAGGGACTCAGCTTTTTTTATTCTATATTTTATGGGGGAAAATTAATTTTAATTTATTACATAGGGGCTTGTAATTATGGCCAGAACAAACAGAAAAATAACCACTTATATTTCAAAATAATATACTGTCGCCATACATTGTGGTAGGGACATAATCTAAACGGTTTAATTATCGGGACCACTGGGCAAATAAAACGTGTTTGTTTTATCCACAGGAGAATGTTTAATTTTAAAACTATAAAGGCTGAACACTGAGAAATAATGATTTTTTTTCTTTTTTTTTCTGTTTTTCTCATTAAAATGCATTTAGAATAAAAAAATTCTTAGCAAAATGTACTATCCACAGAAAGCCTAATTGGTGGCGAAAAAAACGAGGTATAGATCATTTTCTTGTGATAAGTAGTAATAAAGTTATTAGGGAATAAAAGGGAGGAGCGCTGACAACTGAAAATTGCTCTGGTCCGTTAGGATAAAAACCCTTGGGGGTGAACTGGTTAAAATGTGCGCAGTTCCAACTGCGCTTAAATGTGTTATTTTAGTAGAGATAGTCAGTGGCATTCTGCTTAGAGATGAGCCGAAATTTTCGAAATTTCGAACTGCTTTTATTACGAATGCGAAATTTAACATTACGACCCAAATTCGTAATTTCGTAATTAATTTTCAAATCGTAATTTACAATTTCGTAATCGAAATTTCACTCCCGTAATGACGAATTTCGTGTCTCCAACCGAAATTTTACTTTTTCAGGTTTGTAAGGGTTTCTATCCCTCTAGATGCCTAAAATGAATAGCGCAGCCAGCCAGCCAGCCTCCTCCTTTCTCTCTCTCTCTCTCTCTCTCTCTCTCTCTCTCTCTCTCTCTCTCTCTCTCTCTCTCTCTCTCTCTCTCTAGAGATCTGTAGTATTTCAAAACCATACTCACATTCATGACATGTCCAGGGATCAAACCCAGGCCAACCACATGGAAGACAGCTATGCTCACCACCATACCACCAAACACACACTAAATAGACTGCTAACCTAAATCTTACTTGTAGACAGTCATATGAGACACATGCTGGGTGCAGGGCTTTGTGATTGGACCATGGACCATGCGATAGAGTGAGGTGCAAAAATGAAATCATGCCTAGCAGAGGATGGTTTCACAATGCTAAATGCTAGGCTGGCTGTGGTGCAATTGGTTAGTGCGTCTGGCTGGTAACAGCAAGGTTACAGGTTCGATTCCATCCAGGCATGTCTTTTCCTTTTGCGTTCAACAGTTGTCCAAACAGAGCCAACAGAGCCCCAGATAGCCATGTAGAGTTAGGTCACAGCTAGCCTGGCTGTGGTGCAATTGGTTAGTGTGTCTGGCTGGTAACAGCAAGGTTACAGGTTCGATTCCATCCAGGCATGTCTTTTCCTTTTGAGTTCAACAGTTGTCCAAACACCGAGCACAAAGTTTTGCATGCGTAAAGTTTTACGCACGCAAAATACCCCATGGGGTTCAATGGCGCAGCGCGCGCACGCAAAAGGAAAAGACATGCCTGGATGGAATCAAACCTGTAACCTTGCTGTTACCAGCCAGACACACTAACCAATTGCACCACAGCCAGGCTAGCTGTGACCTAACTCTACATGGCTATCTGGGGCTCTGTTGGCTCTGTTTGGACAACTGTTGAACGCAAAAGGAAAAGACATGCCTGGATGGAATCGAACCTGTAACCTTGCTGTTACCAGCCAGACACACTAACCAATTGCACCACAGCCAGGCTAGCTGTGACCTAACTCTACATGGCTATCTGGGGCTCTGTTGGCTCTGTTTGGACAACTGTTGAACGCAAAAGGAAAAGACATGCCTGGATGGAATCGAACCTGTAACCTTGCTGTTACCAGCCAGACACACTAACCAATTGCACCACAGCCAGCCTAGCATTTAGCACTGTGAAACCATCCTCTGCTAGGCATGATTTCATTTTTGCACCTCACTCTATCGCATGGTCCAATCACAAAGCCCTGCACCCAGCATGTGTCTCATATGACTGTCTACAAGTAAGATTTAGGTTAGCAGTTTATTTAGTGTGTGTTTGGTGGTATGGTGGTGAGCATAGCTGTCTTCCATGTGGTTGGCCTGGGTTTGATCCCTGGACATGTCATGAATGTGAGTATGGTTTTGAAATACTACAAATCTCGAGAGAGAGAGAGAGAGAGAGAGAGGAGAGAGAGAGAGAGAGAGAGAGAGAGAGAGAGAGAGGGGGAGAGAGGGAGAGGGGGAGAGAGGGAGAGAGAAGGAGGAGGATATTCATTTTAGGCATCTAGAGGGATAGAAACCTTTGCAAACTTTAAAATACTAAATTTCGTAATTACGAAAATTTGCGTAATTTGCGAAAAAAACGAAATTTCGATTACTGCTAAAATCGTAATTATAGTAATTTCGCGAAATTTCGGAAATTCGTAATTAGGTCATTACGCTCATCTCTAATTCTGCTACAATTTTACCAAAAAATAACTGCCTATATTTTCACTTTGGGCTGTCCATATGACGATATCCTGCTGTGTTGCTGCCATTCTGTCTGTGGGACTGCAGTTTTTGAATAGGCCCCCTACTGTGACTTTTCCTGACTATTCCTGTGTATGCTGTCATTCACAGGTAACTGTGATGAGGTAATTACCTGGTCAGAGTTGTGACAGGTATGTGTGAACTGTCTTCTTTTGATCAAGTTAATTTAAACCAACATGTCTTCACTGGTGGTCAGCAAACATAATTCGGGAAAAGAAAAAATGTCATTCTGATCGC
Organism: Hyperolius riggenbachi; assembly: GCF_040937935.1. Classification (NCBI taxonomy): domain Eukaryota; kingdom Metazoa; phylum Chordata; class Amphibia; order Anura; family Hyperoliidae; genus Hyperolius; species Hyperolius riggenbachi. The sequence continues at coordinate 439,998,913 of NC_090650.1, forward strand.
TGCAATGACTGCGCAAATCTAACCGGGAAGCGATCAGAAAATCGACTGCGCGAATCTTCCCAATTTGCCTGCGTTTCTCACGGCTGTTCCGTGACAAACGGCTTGACCGATTTGAACGAAACTTGGTATACAGATCCCTTACTACCTGGTATGATATGTTCTGGGGGTCTCGCGTCCCCCCTGCACACCTGGGCGGAGCTACAAACAGCAAATCAGATTTCACCCATTCATGTCAATGGAAAAAATGAAAAAAGGCTGCCATTCTCACAGTAATCAAGCCAGAGTCCCCACACTTGGCACAGGTGGTCACTTGGTGACCGAGGTTACAAATCCAGGAAAAGTGGGCGGAGCATAAAACAGCCAATCAAATTTCAGCTATTAATTTTTAATGGGAAATTGTAAACTGCAGCCATTCTTACACTGTTAATCGCAGAGTGTTCAAACTTGGCACACTTGGTCACTGGGTGAATGAGGTTAAGATTCAGGAAAGTGGGTGGAGCCTACAACAGCCAATCAAAATTCACCTATTGATTTTTAAGGGGAATATTTGAACTGCTGCCATTCTTACACTGTTAATGGCAGAGGCTTCAAACTTGTTACAGTCGTTGGGTGACTGGGGTCCAAATTCACTAAAGGGGCCGGGCCACAAACAGCCAATGAGATTTCCTTGAAGGATAAACTTCTTCCATTCACACAATTTTGATGCAAGGAACCTGAAAGCTCACAAACGTGGTCATTGAATGACTGAATGTCAAGGTTACAAAGAGTGGGCAGAGCCAAAAACAAATTTCACTGGGAAAATATAAACTGTAGGCATTCTTACACTGTTAATGTCAGGGTTCTCAAACTTTGCACAGTTGGTCCCTGGGTGACTGGGATTAATATTCAGTAAAATGGGTGGGGCCTACAACAGCCAATCAAAATTCACCTGTTGATTTTCAAAGGGGAATATTTAAATTGCTGCCATTCTTACACTTACAATAGCAGATGCCTTAAACCTGGTACAGTTGGTCAGTGGGTGACTGGGGGGCGGGGCCACAAACAGCCAATCAGATGTGTTTAATTTCAATGGGAATATATAAATTATTGATACCAAGGACCCCAAAGCTCATAAACTTGGTAATTGAGTGACTGTATGTCAATAAAATGTTGTGGGGGTGTCTTGGCACCCTATGGAAAAAGGCACAGGAGACAAAAACAGGAGCCCAGTAGTGCAATATGTCAGTTGTTAGTGTTGAGGAAAAAATTGAAGTGAAATGCTACTCACAAACTCTTCTACACGCCACTCAGTTTATACTTACCCACAATATTTTTTCATTTCAAGAAACCATCTATTTACAGACCAGAGGAACAGCTATGGGGACAAATCTAGCTCCCTCATATGCTAATCTAACAATGGGCCTCTTCGAAAAATTACTTTTTGACCAAAATCTTTTTCAAGACAATGTGATAAAATATTGGCGTTATATATAGACGAGATCATACTCATTTGGCAAGGCGATATGACCACCATAAACCAACTCATCGACTCTTTCAATAATAATGATTGGGGACTTACATTTAGTATGAATACCCATCCACAAACCATCGATTTCCTAGATGTCACGTTATACATGGAGAACAATATCATCAAATCTAAGACATTTTTTAAAAAAGTTGATGCGAACTCCTATGTTCAATTTGGGAGTTCGCATCACAAACCATGGAAAACCAATATTCCATTTAGCCAATTCAGAAGAATACGGAAAAACTGCACCGAACTATCAGTGTTCGATGCCCAAGCGGAGAACCTAGAGAAAAAATTCCTAGAGCGATCATTCCCCAAACCTCTAATCAAATCAGCAAAAAAACGGGCAAGATCCCTAAATCAAAAATCACTATTAGAGACACGAGCCATAAATAATGACCATACTGATACAAGTCAACCTTCATTCATCACCCGCTTTAGTTCAAACCATAAGAACATCAGATCAGCCATAAACAAACATTGGCCAACCCTACTTAGGGATCCATATTTGTGCCCAAAACTAGAAGAGAAGCCAAAACTAACCTTTAGAAGAGCCAAAACTTTAAAAAATATTTTAGCTCCTAGTAGACCTCGACTCCCTATTTCTTCTATATCAAATTCCAATACTGTTCCAAATATACATAGATGTGGATCACCGAAATGTTTAGCATGTGAATTTTTACATCCTGGTACCCTTTATTTTACATGCACTATCACTAGAGAAACGTTTAATCTCATTCATTCCTTCAGCTGCAGTACCACATACATTATTTATCTTATTACATGTCCCTGTAATAAACAATATATAGGACGCACCAGCCAACAATTAAGAGCCAGACTAGGACAGCATAGAAGAAATATCACAAAATCATACGCCAAACACAGTCTGTCCAGACACTTCGCTGAGTCCCATGACTCCGACCCCACACTTCTCGCGTTCATACCCATTGAACACATCACAGATACCCTTTCCCAAACAGAACGTATGTCCCGCCTACGGGCAAGAGAGATGTTCTGGATCTTTAAGCTTAGAACATTAAAACCTGAGGGACTAAACAAGTGCCTTGAACATAACTACTAAACTCAATAACTCTGATACGTCACATATAACCACATCCCACTACAGATCTCCATAGCGATATTTTCCCTTCCTCACATTCCCTCCCCCCCCCTTTTTGCCACTGTTCTTGCCCTTCTTTCCCACTTCTCTCTCCCCTTCCTTCTTCTTGCCCTAATCCTTCCATACCCCCCCTCCCCCCCTTGTCCTGATATAAGAAAAATCACCTACCTCTTTTAAAAAAAACTTTATTCATATAAAAAATTGCAACATCAAAATTATTATATACACCATCTAGAGCTGTTAATAATATATTCACACATGTAGGAATCTAATTACAATAGTTGAGACAAATGTCCCAATTCATTTCACCTAAATTCTATTCAAATTCACAATAATGCTCCATTTTAAATTTGTATCTATTACTTTCACAAATATCCCTAAAATATGTCACTAATACCACATATCTAACGTTTTCCACAAAAATAAATAAAAAAGAACAGAGACTTAGATCCGTTTCTAAAAAAATCCTGTTTCACTATATATAACATCACTCCAAACAGAGCCATGTCGCCATCTTATGGTCAGATGGCGGCAAAGCACACATCTCCATTACTCCAGCCTATTCATATAACTGCTGACGCGCCCTATAGACTTATGTGACAATACCCATATCCAAAATGGCGGCGCCGCTACTTCCGGCGGAAGCCGTCATGCGGAATGACGTCACCACGCACCCAGTACCCGCCCTACCTCTCGGCGAGCGCGCAGTATTGCGGCTGCCGAGATTATAGGAACAGCTATATATTGCACCTCTCCGGAGCGTCCTACAGAGGCTCCCTATGCTGTATCTATTTACTCATTTGGTAAGTAACCATATGTTTATGGACGTTTATATTTCTACACTAAGCGCTCCCCCTGCTGTTTAAGCTAGGCACAATCAAGCCTTTGTTTTATATTAATACTGACCAGATAACTTTTAAATGCTAACTACCAACAAAGGTACACTTAGATATATGTTTCCCTGTTAGCTGGCTAAGCCTCTTTTGTATTTTTGTATATTTTGTGTGCCTTTTTATATATTTATACATGTGTTGTTCGAATGAAATATATGTGTATACTATGCACAAGCTTAAAGAAAACCTGAACTGAAAATAAAAGTCAAAATAAGCATACACAAGTCATACTTACCTTCCATGTAGTCTACTCCTCAGTGTCTTTCTCCTGTCCCGCATCCTGTTTGTTCACTGTGATCAATGGAATTCTCCGTCCTCCATTTTGAAAATGGCCATTACCCATAACAGCTTTCTGGTCAGCACACTGTTAGGGCCCGTTCAGATCAGAAATGCGGATGGCCATGCGTGCGGAACGCGTGCGGACCGCAACGCGTACGAACGCATGGCCATCCGCGTTTGTGTGCGTTGCGTGGCTGATCCCATCACTGAAAAGTGAATGGGACAGCCACGCGTTTTTGCAAAATCTGCGTGCAGCATGCGTTCCCGGACCGCACAGGTCCGGAACGCATGCAGTGTGAACATCAGACATTGCACTCTATGCAATGTCTGATGTCGTGCGTTTTGGCCACCTGCACGCGTTTCCAAAACGCGGCTGGAAACGCGTGCAGTGTGAACGGGCCCTTAAACTGTAACATCGCCCACTTGAGCCATAGGGAAACATAGACATTACCTGGTACATCAGTTTTCCTCTCAGCTATAACTGACAGCAACTGATATTTTACTGACAGCAACTGATATATTTCAGATCTGACAAAATATTGTCAGAACTGGATGGGATTATTGTCAGAAGAAAATGGTGAGCTTCTGAGAGGAACTGATGGCAAGGTAACTATGTAATGTTCATTTGAAGTTACCTCATGTGTTTATTTTAAATATTTTTACTCGGTACAGGTTCTCTTTAAGGAGCTACTATATACATATACTGGATCCTATACTCTTACACACGTTTTTTATAACATTTTAATATAGACATATATATAATTTTATTTTTCCAATAACCCTCCAGGACAGGTGCTACATATGAGATTCGGGCCCGCCCCCAACAGGAAACACAAAGAACTAGCTCTCTATAAGTTCCACCTCTAATCTCTACCTGCCAGTTCTTTGTGTTTCCTGTTCCGGGGAACACCTAGCTCTCTTAGCTAGTTGTGGTCAGCAGCCAGGCAGTGCTGAGGCCATAATAACTACTATAATGTAGCCCTGTCCTGATGGATATGGTGGCTACCTGGTATCCGGCGTCCGCTTTTGTGGAAGCTGAAGGCGGCTTTGGAGGCAGTCTTGGCGGAGGCTATCCGCGTGTCGGAAGGTGGCTAAACCTGGCGGAGGCGGAGAGGTAGCTGCTAGGCGGGAGTACGCTGAGCAGGGTGTCCGAGCGGAGCATGGGCAAGCCGGCTGTCAGCCATGTACTTCCGCCCTTACGGAAACGTCACGTCCGGTGACGTCATTTCCGCTTCCGGATCACGCGTCTGTCTAGAAGCTGCGGCGTCCATCCTCACACGCGGCTGATGTGTCGGAGGAGATGGACGCTAAACAGAAGACGGCAGATCAGGTAAGAGGCAGTGTCGGAGGACAGGTCGCCCGTCTGGTCTGCGAGGTCTGATGTTGCTATAGGCCGCAGTCTGGTCAATGGAGGTCTGCAGGGGGTACTTGTATTTGCCTATCTCTGTGGATCTTTTTTATAGCTTGAAAAGATATATATTGATCATGTGGGCGGCTGTTAAGGGTAAAGCAGTCTGGTTATATTACTCAGAGCACTCGGTTGTTTTTACAATATTTACTGATATAAGGATATGGTGTATATTACTATTTGGTCATTGATACTTATCTAGTATATGTGATGATTAATCTCATACTGAAGCAGAGCATGGCTTCATATGATTTGATATTATAGGCTGAACATAGATTGGCCTTTAGGATATATATGGTATTAACATTATATTATGGCATGATGTTAGAATAGCTGGTGATTTTACTGAAAAAGATGGTCTTAGGATAAAATATATTGATTATGTTATTTGTATGTTTTCCTAGGATGCTATGGAGTCTGATAACTCTGATAGGCCCAGGAGTTGCATTCTGTGTAACAAACCTTTACAACAACACTGGCCAAAAGCATCATGTCAGAAATGTATATCTAGTATCATTAATGAGGATAATACAGCTTCATGTAAAGACTTTATGTTCACCATGCGGCAAGAGATGGTGGAGACCTTTAAGGCATTTAGAGAGAGTCTACCAACTACCTCAGCACAAGATCAACAATCAGTGCGCCCTGTTAAACCCAAGAAGGCTACGAGTAAATCTCCCAGGATAATTTATTCCTCAGAGGAAGAGCAGGATAGTCACCATGACACTGGTGAACCAGAATCTAAATCTTCTGAAGAATTGTCAGATTATGAAGATCCTGAGGATGCATTTAAGTCTTCTAGGTTTAAATTTGCTTCTGAAGAAACGGAGGAATTGCTGAAGGCAATTTACTCAACCCTTGATATACCCCAAAAAAAGATCTCTGAGAAATCCTTACATGATAAGTTGTATATGGGTATGGAGCCCTCTGAGCAACTTTGTTTCCCAGTCCACAATTCAATGAAACATTTAATCACATTACAGTGGAAAGAACCCGATAAGAAATTGTTTATTTCAAAGGGATTCAAAAGGCGTTTTCCTTTCTCAGAAGAGGATGCTAAGTTATGGGAATCATGTCCCAAGCTGGATGCAGCTTTTAGTCAGGTTGAGAAGGATAATGAGTTAGCCTTTGAGGATTTAGGTCGATTAAAAGACCCAGGAGATAAGAGAATTGAATTCTCTCTAAAAAAAGCATGGTCAGCCTGTGCGACTAACTTTAAACCGGCGGCGGCGACAACTTGTGTGTCTCGCACCATGTCAGTATGGTTAGAGAGAATAAAGAAGTTGGTAGAGCAGGATGCCCCTAAAAAAGATATTTTAGAAGCAATTGAGGTTGTGGAAGGAGGCAATGACTATGTCATAGATGCAGCCTCAGAGTCTTTAAGGGTCACAGCTAAATCTACAGCATTAATAAACAATGCACGTCGGAATTTATGGTTAAAAACTTGGGAGGGTAGTCAAGCTTCCAAAGCTAGAGCCTGTAGTCTTCCCTTCCAGGGAAAGTTGTTGTTTGGCCCTCAACTCCAAGAAGTATTGGAGCGGATAGCCAGCAAGAAAACTACATTTCCTAAAAAGAGGACGTTTGAGCCGAAAAAGAGACCGTTTTTTCGGAGGAATCAGACACAGGGCAGAGATCAACAGAGGCGTAAGCCTTGGATGGGTAATAAGGCGTTTACCAAGAAAAATCCGCTCTTTAGAGCAGCGGAAAATAAAGATAAGCCATGACGCCAACAAGGTGGGAGGAAGGTTAAAAGCATTCCTATTAGGTTGGAAAGAAATAACAAGAAACAAATTTATTCTAGATCTAGTAGAGAATGGATACAAGATTCAGTTTTCAAGTCCTCCTCCCAAACGATTTATTGTCACTCAGGCTCCAAAAATACCAGAGGAAAGGAGGGCCATGCGACAGATTGTGAAAGATATGCTCGCAAGAGATGTGGTTTGCACAGTGCCTTCCGATCAGGAGGGAGAAGGATTTTATTCCAGAGTGTTTCTGGTAAAAAAGCCCACGGGGCAGTATCGATTGATACTAAACCTCAAACCCTTGAATCCTTTCATAAGGTACGAGAGATTCCGAATGGAGACGGTTTTCACAATGCGAAACCTTCTATCCCCAAATTGTTTTATGATCAATATCGATCTAACAGATGCCTATTGGCATATCCCAATAAGAAAAGAGTCTCAAGTTTTTCTTCGGTTCAGTGTAAAGACAAGTATAGGTCTGGAACATTTTAAATTTTGCTGTCTCCCATTCGGAATCTCGTCGGCACCCAGAATTTTTACAAAAGTCATGGCAGAGATTGTGGGAGCGCTACACCTGAAGGGAATTTTAATAATTCCTTATTTGGACGATTTGTTGGTGGTAGCCGACAGCATACAGAGTCTGGAGAACCACAAGGAGATGGTGATAGGACTATTGGAGCAAACCGGGTGGTTAGTGAATCATCAAAAGTCTTACCTAGTCCCAACACAAGAAATTCTGTTTTTGGGGTTCAGGATAGATTCCATTTCACAAAGATTGTATCTCCCTCAGGACAAGATAGTAAAACTTCAGAAAATGATACAGCAATGTCAGGAGGAAGTTATTACAACAGTAAGACAGGTAATGAGACTGATCGGTTTTTTAACCTCCACAGCACCTTCAGTATATTGGGCACTGAAACATATAAGACCTCTTCAGCAATGGCTTCTACACAACTGGAAGGGAGCTCATACAGCTTTAGACCAAACTCTTTGCATACCAATAGAGGTAAAACAGACATTAGATTGGTGGATTCAGGAAAACAATCTTACACAAGGTCGACTGTGGAGGTGTCCAGTAACAAAGATCTTAACGACAGATGCCAGTCTCACAGGTTGGGGGGCCCACATAGAAGGCATCTGTTTACAGGGTACTTGGTCAAAGGAGGTAATGTCGCAATCATCAAATTTCCGAGAACTGCTTGCAGTAAAGGAAGCTTTGATACAAACGACATACAGATTGAACGGCCACCATCTACAAGTCCGTTCGGACAACATTACAGTTGTAATGTACTTGAACAAACAAGGAGGAACGAGATCAGATCAGCTTCTAGGGCTGGTGCTGCAGATATTAGACTGGGCAGAGCAGAATCTTCAGTCAATCTCAGCAGTTCATCTCAAGGGGTCTCTAAATACTATGGCAGATCTATTAAGCAGAAAGAAGATGTCAAATTCAGAGCTAAGTCTAAATCCAAAAATATTCAGAGAATTGACACAGAGATGGGGACATCCCCAGATAGATCTGTTTGCCAACTGGGAAAATACGCTTTGCACCCGGTTTTTCTCGCTAGACCCAAGAGGAGCTTTAGGAGTAGATGCATTGGCCCAGACATGGGACTTTCAGATCGCCTATGCATTTCCTCCAATCCCTCTATTGTCAATGGTATTGCAGAAACTAAGAACGACAGCAATGTATCTGATATTGATTGCGCCCAATTGGCCAAAACGACTCTGGTTCCCAATACTGAATTCAATGTTGGTGGACAGACCGATCCATTTGAGAGACAGACACAATGTACTAAGAAAAGAAGGCGAGTTGACTCAGATTCCCAATCTTCAGCTGACAGCGTGGTTTCTGAAGGGCAAATCCTAAGACAAAGAGGTTTATCTGACAGAGTGACAAAGACAATATTAAATAGTAGAAAGAAGGTTACAAGAGCTATTTACTTAAAATATTGGAAAACCTTTTGTAGCTGGAAAAAAGAGGTAGGTCTGAGATCAAATAGACTGGCGACAGTATTAGAATTCTTGCAAGACGGTATTGACAAGAAGCTGGCATTAAGTACATTAAAGGTGCAAGTTGCAGCCCTTTCAGTTTTTCTTAATAGGCGGTTAGCCTTAGAACCATTAGTTATTAGATTTATGAAATCAGTAGAACGATCCAGACCAGTAATAAAACGTTCATATCCTAGATGGGACTTAACCTTAGTGTTAAACACTCTAATGAGTGATGAGTTTGAACCATTGAGCAGTATTTCATTAAGATTGTTGACTATTAAGACAATTTTCCTCGTAGCTATGACCTCAGCAAGGAGGATAAGTGAACTGGAAGCCCTGAGTTCAGTCGAACCTTTTTGTATGGTTTTTCATGATAGAGTAGTCCTAAAGACGACAAGTGAATTCTTGCCAAAGGTAGCTACTATATCCAATAGGATGCAAGAGATTGTATTGCCATCCTTTTGCAAAAACGCCACTGATCCCAGAGAGATGAGATGGCATAACTTAGACGTCAGAAGATGTTTACTATATTACCTTGACAGAACTAAGGAATTCAGGAAATCTACAGCATTATTTATTAACTTTTCTGGAGCAACAAGAGGGAAAAGTATGTCCAAAGCATCTATAGCAAGATGGATCAAGATCTGCATTAATGAAGCATATAGACTTAAAGGTATACCATGTCCAAAGGATATAACAGCACATTCAGCTAGGTCAGTTGCAACTTCCTGGGCTTACAGAGCTGGAGCTACGGCAACCGACATCTGCAAGGCGGCAACCTGGAAGACGGTTAACACCTTCATCAGGCACTACAGGTTGGATCTACTATCGGCGGAAGAACAGGCTTTTGGAAGGAAAGTTCTTCAAGCTGTGATCCCTCCCTAAGGTTAGTGTTGTTCATTGCATATCATCTCATATGTAGCACCTGTCCTGGAGGGTTATTGGAAAAAACCAAAATTAGCTTACCTGGTAATGCTGTTTTTAATAACCCTCCAGGTAGTGTTGGGCGAACAGTGTTCGCCACTGTTCGGGTTCTGCAGAACATCACCCTGTTCGGGTGATGTTCGAGTTCGGCCGAACACCTGACGGTGCTCGGCCAAACCGTTCGGCCACATGGCCGAACTAAGAGCGCATGGCCGAACGTTCCCCGAACGTTCGGCTAGCGCTGTGATTGGCCGAACGGGTCACGTGGTTCGGGCCCGAACGCGCTCTGATTGGCCGAACGGTCACGTGGTTCGGGTAAATAAATACCCGAACCACGTCATATCTCCGCCATTTGTCTGTGGGTTTAGCTTTGGGTAGGCAGGCAGGGTAGTTCGCTCTCCAGCCACGCTAGCCAGGGTCCCCCCCAGTCATTGTGTGTCGCTGCTGGGAACAGTAGTACACCGCTCGCTCAGCCACACTATATATAGCATTGTTTACTGCCAATGTGTACCTCGCTCAGCCACGCTATATATATAGCATTGTGTTTTCTGACACTCTGTGTACACGGCTTAGCCTGACTAATATAGCATTGTGTGTACTGCCACTGTGCACCTCGCTCAGCCACGCTATATATAGCATTGTGTGTACTGCCACTGTGCACCTCGCTCAGCCACGCTATATATAGCATTGTGTGTACTGCCACTGTGCACCTCGCTTAGCCACGCTATATATATAGCATTGTGTTTTCTGACACTCTGTGTACACGGCTTAGCCTGACTAATATAGCATTGTGTGTACTGCCACTGTGCACCTCGCTCAGCCACGCTATATATAGCATTGTGTGTACTGCCACTGTGCACCTCGCTCAGCCACGCTATATATAGCATTGTGTGTACTGCCACTGTGCACCTCGCTCAGCCACGCTATATATAGCATTGTGTGTACTGCCACTGTGCACCTCGCTCAGCCACGCTATATATATAGCATTGTGTTTTCTGACACTCTGTGTACACGGCTTAGCCTGACTAATATAGCATTGTGTGTACTGCCACTGTGCACCTCGCTCAGCCACGCTATATATAGCATTGTGTGTACTGCCACTGCGCACCTCGCTCAGCCACGCTATATATAGCATTGTGTGTACTGCCACTGTGCACCTCGCTCAGCCACGCTATATATAGCATTGTGTGTACTGCCACTGTGCACCTCGCTCAGCCACGCTATATATATAGCATTGTGTTTTCTGACACTCTGTGTACACGGCTTAGCCTGACTAATATAGCATTGTGTGTACTGCCACTGTGCACCTCGCTCAGCCACGCTATATATAGCATTGTGTGTACTGCCACTGTGCACCTCGCTCAGCCACGCTATATATAGCATTGTGTGTACTGCCACTGTGCACCTCGCTCAGCCACGCTATATATAGCATTGTGTGTACTGCCACTGTGCACCTCGCTCAGCCACGCTATATATATAGCATTGTGTTTTCTGACACTCTGTGTACACGGCTTAGCCTGACTAATATAGCATTGTGTGTACTGCCACTGTGCACCTCGCTCAGCCACGCTATATATAGCATTGTGTGTACTGCCACTGTGCACCTCGCTCAGCCACGCTATATATAGCATTGTGTGTACTGCCACTGTGCACCTCGCTCAGCCACGCTATATATATAGCATTGTGTCTACTGCCACTGTGCACCTCGCTCAGCCACGCTATATATATAGCATTGTGTTTTCTGACACTCTGTGTACACGGCTTAGCCTGACTAATATAGCATTGTGTGTACTGCCACTGTGCACCTCGCTCAGCCACGCTATATATAGCATTGTGTGTACTGCCACTGTGCACCTCGCTCAGCCACGCTGTATATAGCATTGTGTGTACTGCCACTGTGCACCTCGCTCAGCCACGCTATATATAGCATTGTGTTTTCTGACACTCTGTGTACACGGCTTAGCCTGACTAATATAGCATTGTGTGTACTGCCACTGTGCACCTCGCTCAGCCACGCTATATATAGCATTGTGTTTACTGCCACTCTGTGTACACCGCTCAGCCAGACTATATACCGTTGTTTACTGACACTCTGTGTACACCGCTCAGCCAGACTATATACCATTGTTTACTGACACTCTGTGTACACGGCTCAGCCTGACTATAAAGCATTGTGTGTACTGCCACTGTGCACCTCGCTCAGCCACGCTATATATAGCATTGTGTTTTCTGACACTCTGTGTACACGGCTTAGCCTGACTATATAGCATTGTGTGTACTGCCACTGTGCACCTCGCTCAGCCACGCTATATATAGCATTGTGTTTACTGCCACTCTGTGTACACCGCTCAGCCAGACTATATACCGTTGTTTACTGACACTCTGTGTACACCGCTCAGCCAGACTATATACCATTGTTTACTGACACTCTGTGTACACGGCTCAGCCTGACTATAAAGCATTGTGTGTACTGCCACTGTGCACCTCGCTCAGCCACGCTATATATAGCATTGTGTTTTCTGACACTCTGTGTACACGGCTTAGCCTGACTATATAGCATTGTGTGTACTGCCACTGTGCACCTCGCTCAGCCACGCTATATATAGCATTGTGTTTTCTGCCACTCTGTGTACACCGCTCAGCCAGACTATATACCGTTGTTTACTGACACTCTGTGTACACCGCTCAGCCAGACTATATACCATTGTTTACTGACACTCTGTGTACACGGCTCAGCCTGACTATAAAGCATTGTGTGTACTGCCACTGTGCACCTCGCTCAGCCACGCTATATATAGCATTGTGTTTTCTGACACTCTGTGTACACGGCTTAGCCTGACTATATAGCATTGTGTGTACTGCCACTGTGCACCTCGCTCAGCCACGCTATATATAGCATTGTGCTTTCTGACACTCTGTGTACACGGCTTAGCCTGACTAATATAGCATTGTGTGTACTGCCACTGTGCACCTCGCTCAGCCACGCTATATATAGCATTGTGTTTTCTGACACTCTGTGTACACGGCTTAGCCAGACTATATAGCATTGTGTGTACTGCCACTCTGTGTACACCGCTCAGCCAGACTATATAGCATTGTGTTTACTTCCACTCTGTGTCTGCTGGGCCTGGGAACAGTAGTACACCGCTCACCCGCCACTGTATAGCATTGTGCTCTGTGTCGCTGCTGGGAATAGTGGTACTGTATAGCATTTCTGTGCTGCCACTGTACTGCTGCCAGTCAGCGTGTACTGTAAGGATAAGTGAAATGAGGAAGAAATCCGGTGAAAGAGGAAGGGGCAAGGGAAGAGGTGTTTCCCCTGACGGTTCACGTACAGGCCACAGGGGAGCACCCAAGAAAACCCACTCAATACCGCCCATGTTGTCCAGGACAACAACCCTCACAAATCCAAAAGAATCAGGACCAGATAATTACTTGGATGACCTCTCAAGCGTCCAGCAGTGGGTTAAGCAGCACCAGCACATCACGCACGAGGTCCGAGTCCTCAGCCAGTTACAAGGAGCCAGTGGGCACAAAGCTGACACAACCGGCAGCGACACCACGCACACAACTGCCAGATAACCAGTCCTATGAATTACCTCAGGACACAATGGGGTATTCGCAGGAGCTATTCCCAGCCCAACAAACTTCCACCTATGAAAGGTCAATGGAGGAACAGCCAGAAATGTTGTGCCCGGATTCACAACCATTAACTGTGGGAAATGCACCGCGCACTGAAATACAAGGCGAGTCCGAGGAGGACTCGGAAACCCAAATCCCAGAGCAAGTTGGGCAGGAGGGGTTGCAATTGCAGGAGGTCGGCCGACAAGATCTGGAAGACGACGTCGGAGTGAGCTGCGCAGAGGTTGTTCTGGGGAGCTCTACTCCACGGCGGCGGCCCCCCACAATGACATATGACGAGTTTGAGGAGATGGAAGAGGAGGGTATGGACAATGTGGACAGAGACCCAGATTTTATTTGTGAACGAGAACATCGCCGTCGTAGCAGCAGCACAGATGAGTCTGTTGAAGAACCCACTGCTGCACGAGTTCGCCTTGTGCCACAAGGTAGGCGGCGCGCAATTTCAGGCACCACAAGCGTGGAAGTTAGAGTGAGAGGCAAAAGAGGAGGAAACAGAAATCGCCAGCAAGGAGGCAGGTGCTCCAAAGTCTGGGCTTTCTTTGAAGACTGCACTGAGGATGTTACCATGGCGATTTGCAAGGTGTGCAAGACTCGCCTGAGCAGGGGGAAAAGTATTAACAACCTCTCCACCACCAGCATGAGCCGCCACATGCTATCCAAACATCCCACTCTGTGGGCAAACGCGGCAGGACAGGGTACCAGCAACACTGCCTCCCTTGGGTTCACCAGACTCACCACCAGACCCGCCTCAGCAGCAGCAGTAGCCCAGCCATTGCGTGGTTCACAACATTCACAAACATCAGACGACGCTGACACTGTCACTTTCCGGAGTAGTGCTCTTGAGGTCTCCCAGTGTTCATCAAACACAACTACCAACAGCCCTTCCGTGTGCAGCGCTACGGTTCAGTTGTCTGTGTCGGAGATGTTTGAGCGCAAGAGGAAATTGCCAGCAAATGACCCCCGGGCCGTGGCAGTAACAGCCAGCATAGCCAAGCTTCTGGCCTGCGAAATGCTGCCATATCGAGTGGTGGAGACAAACAGCTTCAAGGGCATGATGTCAGTGGCCATCCCACGTTACGTGGTTCCCAGCCGCTACCACTTTGCGCGCTCTGCAGTGCCTGAGTTGCATGAGCACGTGGTCAGCAAAATAACCCGAAGCTTGAAGAATGCCGTTGCCTGCAAGGTTCACCTCACCACTGACACCTGGACGAGTGCGTTCGGCCAGGGTCGATACATCTCCCTTACCGCGCACTGGGTGAACCTTGTGGAGCCTGGCAGCGATTCCTCACCTGCTACGGCGCGGGTGTTGCCCACGCCGCAAACAGCTGCACCGCCGTCCCTCCCACTGGATAACAACAGCAGCACCTACCTCTCTGACTCCTTCTCCTCCAACGCATCTCAAAGCTGTACCTCTTTCGGAAACGCTAACCCAGCAGCAGTAGGATCGTGGAAGCAGTGCAGCACAGCTGTTGGCATGCGTCAGCAAGCGTTGCTGAAGCTGATCTGCCTTGGGGATAAGCAGCACACAGGGGAGGAAATTTGGAGGGGAATAAAGGAACAGACGGATTTGTGGCTGGCACCGCTGGACCTGAAACCGGGCATGGTTGTGTGTGATAATGGGAGTAATCTCATTCGCGCTTTAAGGTTGGCTAAGCTGACACACATCCCTTGCCTGGCGCACGTGATGAACCTAGTAGTTCAGCGGTTCCTGAGGACATACCCAGGCGTGGCCGATCTTCTGTTGAAGGTGCGTCGAGTGGCCAAACATTGTAGAAATTCCAGTACTGCTTCGGGGGCACTCGCCAAGATGCAGGAGCGCTTCAATCTCCCCCACCATCGCTTGCTGTGTGATGTCCCTACGCGCTGGAATTCTACGCTGCACATGCTAGCACGCTTTTGTGAGCAGAAGAGTGCAGTGGTCCAGTACATGACGGCGCAGTACCGAGGCGCATCCGGACAGCTGCCAAGCTTCTGTGGATCCGATTGGGCCAACATGTTGGACCTCTGCCAAGTCCTCCAAAATTTTGAGCAATCCACGTTGCTTGTGAGCAGTGACAACTCTTCAGTCAGCATTACCATACCACTGCTGTGTTTACTGAAGAGGTCGATGTTAAAAATCAAGGAAACAGCTGTCATGATGCAACTGGGGGAATCTGAAGGAGAAAACGATCAGCGTGATGGTACCAACATCAGGCCATCCGCCTCAGGGAACGCTGGCCCCAGCAGCTATGACGAAGAAGAGGAGGAGGAACAGCTGGAGTTGGAGCAGGAATTTCATGCCACCACTGACGAGGGCCAGAGCGGTGCACGTTGGACTTCCACAATTCAACGCGAATGGTCAGCAGAAGCAGACCAGGAGGAAGGTGACGACTATGATGCATCACAACAACTATCACAACGCTCACAAGAGGATGATGAGGATTCTGGTAGGACTCTGGCACACATGGCTCAATTCATGCTAGACTGCAATGAACGTGACCCACGCATTGTGCGCATTCTGGACAACACCAATTACTGGGTTTATACCCTTCTGGATCCACGGTACAAACACAATGTTCCAAAACTGCTTGAAGAAAGAGTCAGACAGGTCAAAATGGAAGAATACCAGCAGGCCCTTGTGGAGACTTTAGAGAGGAGATTGACATCCTCCCCCTCCTCTAGCCAGTTGTACGCAGACAGACTGACTTCCGCAAACCCAGGACGACCAGGAGGGCAGCAAACAACGCAAGCCGCAGCTAGTACCCAAAAGGGAACGGTATCGGCAGTGTCCTTGGAGTGGGAAAATTTTCTGACACCCATGCAGCAGCAGCCCACTGAACAGCAAGCGTGCAGATCCACCTCCAACACCGATCGCCTGGAGAAGATGGTCAAGGACTACATGTCAGATGACGTAACTGTGTCGAACAATCCATCTGCACCCTTCAACTATTGGGTATCGAAGCTAGACACCTGGCACGAACTGGCAATGTACGCAATAGAGGTGCTGGCTTGCCCGGCAGCCAGCGTTATGTCGGAACGCTGTTTCAGTGCTGCCGGAGGCATCGTCACAGATCGGCGTATCCGCCTCTCTACAGAAAATGCAGACCGTCTGACTCAAATTAAAATGAATCAATCCTGGATTGGAAATGACTACGCAACACTCCAGGACCCCAACCAAGTAACATGACCAATGAACATCTGGGATGGTGTAGCGTTTCCGGTCCCTGTTTATTGAACCTCTCATCTGTATTACATTTATGACTGCATGGCGGCAAAAAGCATTGCTGCTATATCCGCACGCTTTTTGTCCTCATGCAAGGCCTGGGTTGTTGTGTCTCAAAAACCGTGGCCTTTTCCTCCTGCGCCTGCTCCTGTTCCATCACGTCTGCTGCTGCTGGGTTAGCGTTGCCGCGTGGTCCCTGTTTATTGAACCACTTATCTTTATTACATTTATGACTGCATGGCGGTACAAAGCATGCTATCCGCACGCTTCTTGCCCTCATGCAAGGCCTGGGTTGTTGTGTCTCACAAAGCGTGGCCTTCTCCTCCTGCGCCTCCTCCTGTTCCATCACGTCTGCTGCTGCTGGGTTAGTGTTGCCGCGTGGTCCCTGTTTATTGAACCACTTATCTTTATTACATTTATGACTGCATGGCGGTACAAAGCATGCTATCCGCACGCTTCTTGCCCTCATGCAAGGCCTGGGTTGTTGTGTCTCACAAAGCGTGGCCTTCTCCTCCTGCGCCTCCTCCTGTTCCATCACGTCTGCTGCTGCTGGGTTAGCGTTGCCGCGTGGTCCCTGTTTATTGAACCACTTATCTTTATTACATTTATGACTGCATGGCGGTACAAAGCATGCTATCCGCACGCTTCTTGCCCTCATGCAAGGCCTGGGTTGTTGTGTCTCACAAAGCGTGGCCTTCTCCTCCTGCGCCTCCTCCTGTTCCATCACGTCTGCTGCTGCTGGGTTAGCGTTGCCGCGTGGTCCCTGTTTATTGAACCACTTATCTTTATTACATTTATGACTGCATGGCGGTACAAAGCATGCTATCCGCACGCTTCTTGCCCTCATGCAAGGCCTGGGTTGTTGTGTCTCACAAAGCGTGGCCTTCTCCTCCTGCGCCTCCTCCTGTTCCATCACGTCTGCTGCTGCTGGGTTAGCGTTGCCGCGTGGTCCCTGTTTATTGAACCACTTATCTTTATTACATTTATGACTGCATGGCGGTAAAAAGCATGCTATCCGCACGCTTTTTGTCCTCATGCAAGGCCTGGGTTGTTGTGTCTCACAAAGCGTGGCCTTCTCCTCCTGCGCCTCCTCCTGTTCCATCACGTCTGCTGCTGCTGCTGCTGGGTTAGCGTTGCCGGTCCTTGTTTATGGAACCTCTTATCTTTATTACATTTATGACTGCATGGCGGTACAAAGCATGCTATCCGCACGCTTCTTGCCCTCATGCAAGGCCGGGGTTGTTGTGTCTCACAAAGCGTGGCCTTCTCCTCCTGCGCCTCCTCCTGTTCCATCACGTGTGCTGCTGCTGGGTTAGCGTTACCGGTCCCTTTTCCTGGAACCTCTTATATGTATTACATTTATGACTGCATGCCGACAAAAAACATGTTACCTGTGCAAAGAAAACAGACATTTCCCGCATTTAAAAGACAGTTTTCCCTTTGAAACTTTAAAATCGATTTTCTCAAAAACTATAAGCTCTTTTTGCTATTTTTTTTTTCCTCTTGTACCCACTCCCAAGGTGCACATACCCTGTAAATTTGGGGTATGTAGCATGTAAGGAGGCTTTACAAACCACAAAAGTTCGGGTCCCCATTGACTTCCATTATGTTCGGAGTTCGGGTCGAACACCCGAACATCGCGGCCATGTTCGGCCTGTTCGGCCCGAACCCGAACATCTAGATGTTCGCCCAACACTACCTCCAGGACAGGTGACCCACCCTAAGACTTATACGTGCACGTAAATAACGGTATGTTGTAAACATGTGTTTATGTAAGTTGTAAGTATATATTTATGTAATATGTAAGGTATTCTATCGGAACAGTTAATTGAGACGTACTGGCAGGTAGAGATTAGAGGTGGAACTTATAGAGAGCTAGTTCTTTGTGTTTCCTGTTGGGGGCGGGCCCGAATCTCATATGTAGCACCTGTCCTGGAGGGTTATTAAAAACAGCATTACCAGGTAAGCTAATTTTGGTTTTTTTACTACTATAAAGGCCACTTTGATCGCATCGAACTCTGGAGTATACAAACTACAGATTTCTCTCTTATATGTAAGACCACATATGCCCTATATATGACAATATATACTCCCTTCAATTAGAAACAATAATGACATTTCTACTATGGACTAACGGTCCAGACCCTTTGGGTGACTTATATTTACCCCTCACCAGTAACTTATCCACTGACCAAACGACCGATTAGATTATAGATTTTGGAATTAAATTTTAACCCGTATAAGGATTGTATTGTCATGAAGCGACTATAGAATACACAAATGTTCATTTCAATATTGTTTAACGTGGTAGATATGTCATATTGATTAGCTCCATTTACCTTTGTAGGCACTTTTTATTGGCCTGATGAAGCGGGCTCAGACCCGCGAAACGCGTTGCCTGTGCTAAATTAAAATCTATTGTAATATACAAGGGTTTCGTCATTGAGGTAAGCCACCTCATATTATTTTCCATTTTAAGCTGTTTTTAGACGCTTTTATCTTAAACCAGGGCGCCTCTTTATTCTCGTTGTGCTCACAAAGGTGGGTTGCATGGGGCAACCGACCGCAAGAAGCAGGTGGAAATAATTAACCCGACTCCACTCGGAGTGGTCCCCAATGGACCTCAATATGGTCGCTCTCTTGACGAAAAAGGAAACAGATGGCTACCGTGGTAGTCACCACGGATATTCTGTTACCACCCCTCATACAGGCTGTGTACGGGGGTATACTATGCACATAATTCTGATTCTGGGATAAGGAGAAAAAGGCGCCCTGGTTGGATAAAAGCTTCTAAAAACAGTTTAAAAACGAAAAGAAGATGAGGTGTCTTACCTCAATGACGAAATCTTTGTAGATAAACAAAAGATTTTTTTTTTTTTTTTTTTTGCCTGTGCTAAATAAAAATCTTTTGTTTATCTACAAAGATTTCGTCATTGAGGTAAGACACCTCATCTTCTTTTCGTTTTTAAACTGTTTTTAGAAGCTTTTATCCAACCAGGGCGCCTCTTTCTCCTTATGTGGACTGTATGTCAAGGTTAGAAAAAGTGGGCGGTGCCAACAACTACATTTTTTACATGGGAAAATATAAACTGCAGGCATTCTTACACTGTTAAAGGGGTTCTCAGGTGTATTTTAAAAAACAAAAACTGACACTTACCTGGGGCTTCTATCAGCCCCCTGCAGCTGTCATGTCCCGCGCTGTCCTCCTCCGATGCTCTGTTCCCTGCCGCCGGTAACCTGCTAATTATTCATCTAACTAGACGAATAGAACTGCGGCTGTGCGGCCGTGGCTGCGTGTGTGCTTGCTCCCGCGTGCTTCATCGGGAACTTACTGCGCAGGCAGTGCATGGTGGTCTCCCTTGTTAGATAGCCTCTTGCAGATTTTGCACCTTGAAAAAAAGGGGAATTACAAGCATACAGTGAAAAATGGCGCTGGTTAAATAATGGTGCCGCTAATGTGTTTTAAACAACCATGGATTGGACATGGCTTGGCTGCCCCTCGCTAGAGATGTAGCGAACGGTTCGCCGGCGAACGGTTCCAGGTGAACATTGGGGGTTCGCGTTCTCCTAGACAAGGCGAACTTTTGCGGAAGTTCGGTTCGCCCCATAATGCACTATGAGGGTCAACTTTGACCCTCTGCATCACAGTCAGCAGGCACATTGTAGCCATTCAGGCTACACTAAGCCCTGGAGCCCCACCCCCCCTTATATAAGGCAGGCTCGCCGGCCATTACACTCACTCATCTGCCTGCAATTAGACACACTAGGGCGAGCTGCTGCAGATTGTTCTCATAGGGAAAGATTAGTTAGGTTCTTAGCTTCTTAGCTTTCTCCTGGCTGATTATTATTGCTTTAATAGCACCCCTCAACAGCTCTTTTCAGAGCTAATCCTGTTCTTTTTTTTTTCTGTGTGTCAAACTGACACTTTTGTTGCATACACAGCCTTGCTAATTCATACTGTGTGTGCCACTGCCAGCAGCCCTGCCTGTGTGTGTGAGAGCTGCACATTGTACTACCCACCCAGTACTGCATATACCTACTAGTACCTGTTGTGTTTACTTAACCCACCTCATCACTGCATATGCCTACCTTTGTATTGAGTGAACCCACCTCACTGCATCTAACTACCTGTTGTGTTGAGTGAACCCAGCTCACTGCATCTAACTACCTTTACTGTTGAGTGAACCCACCTCACTGCATATAACTACCTTTACTGTTCAGTGAACCAAGCTTACTGCATATAACTACCTTTACTGTTCAGTGAACCCACCTCACTGCATCTAACTACCTGTTGTGTTGAGTGAACCCAGCTCACTGCATATAACTACCTTTTGTGTTGAGTGAACCCACCTCACTGCATATAACTACCTTTACTGTTGAGTGAAGGCAGACCCAGAGGAAGGTCACCTAGCACCGGCAGGTCTGTGCGAGGTGGTGTTGCTGTGATTTCGTGCGGACCTGGCCCAAAGTACAGTGCTCAGAAGAAGGCACGTGCCATCACTTCCCAAAATTGTGAGGACGTGGTTGAGTATTTAACACAGAACACCTCATCTCCCGCAGCCAGTGCCACCAGCGCTAGTGCAAGCTCCACATCCGCTGCATTTGACACTTTGCAGAAGTTATTTGGTGGTGGTGAAATCACTGATTCACAGCCACTACTGCAACAACAAGAAGAAGGCGCAGGTACACCACCTCATACGTCTGAGTTAGGTGGAAATAGTATGGACGTGACGTGTGAGGAGGGGGATGATGAACCACCTGATGTTGGTGCAGTTGTGGAGGTGTCTGAGCAAAGCGAAGCTGGGCAGGAGGATTATGATGATGATTATATGGATGCGACGTATGTTCCCAATAGAGGAGATGACCAGGGGGACAGTTCAGAGGGGGAGTCAGAGAGGAGTAGGAGGAGATGAGTCCATGATAGAAGCAGAGGGAGCTCGTCCTCAGAAACAGCTGGGGGCAGTGTCCGGCACCATGTATCACCAGCTATGGACACCCAGCCAACATGCCCTTCAACGTCAGCTGCTGATGCCACCATAGCGCCATCACCCCAGGGGGGCTCAGCGGTTTGGAAATTTTTTAACATGTGTGTCTCAGATTGGAGCAAAGCCATCTGTTGTCTCTGCCAGCAAAAATTGAGCCGTGGAAAGGCCAACACTCACGTAGGGACAAGTGCCTTACGAAGGCACCTGGAGAGAAGGCACAAACAGTTATGGCAAGAACACCTGAGGAAAAGCAGCATCCAAAAGACAAGCCACCCTCCTTCTCCTCTTCCTCCTTCAGGTGCATCATCTTCTTCAGCCGCTTTCTCCCTTGCACCTTCACAGCCACCCTCCTCCACACCGACTCTGCCCTTGAGCGGTTCCTTCTCCTCTGCCCACAGCAGCAGCCAGCTGTCCGTGAAGGAAGTATTTGAGCTTAAGAAGCAAATGTCTGCCAGTCACCCTCTTGCCCAGCGTCTGACAGCTGGCGTGGCGGAACTATTAGCTCGCCAGCTATTACCATACAAGCTGGTGGAGTCGGAGGCTTTCCGTAAATTTGTGGCCATTGGGACACCGCAGTGGAAGATACCAGGCCGAAATTATTTTTCACAAAAGGCCATACCCAAACTGTACCGTGCAGTTGAGAGGCAAGTGGTGTCATCTATTGCGAAGAGCGTTGGGTCAAGGGTCCACCTGACCACGGATGCCTGGTCTGCCAAGCACGGGCAGGGCCGCTACATTACGTACACAGCCTATTGGGTCAACCTGGTGACCGATGGCAGCAAGCAGGGAGTACGTGGCTGCGCAGCGGACCAACTTGTGACACCTCAACGGCTTGCAGGCAGGCCTCCTGCCACCTCCTCTCCGCCTGCTACATCCTCTTCGCTGTCGTCATCCTCCTCCTCCTTGGCTGGTGACACAATCTCCTCTCCAGCTACACAGCCCCCGCACCCCAGGGCCTATGCTGCATGCCAGGTATGACGGTGCCACACCATCTTAGACATGTCTTGCCTCAAAGCGGAGAGCCACACTGGAGCAGCTCTCCTGGCTGCTCTTAACAAACAGGTGGAGCAATGGCTGACCCCGCATCAGCTAGAGATCGGCAACGTGGTGTGTGACAACGGCAGCAATCTAATTTCCGCGTTGAATTTGGGAAAGCTGACACATGTACCCTGCATGGCACATGTGCTGAATCTGGTCGTGCAAAGATTTGTCCCCCCAGGCTTAGAGGACGTCCTGAAGCAAGCCAGGAAGTTGTGTGGGCATTTCAGGCGGTCTTACACGGCCATGGCACGCTTTGCGGACATTCAGCGTAGAAACAACTTGCCGGTGAGACGCCTCATTTGTGATAGCCCGACTCGCTGGAATTCCACCCTGCTCATGTTCTCTCACCTGCTAGACCAGGAGAAAGCCGTCACCCAGTACCTGTACAATTACAGTAGAAGGACACAATCTGGGAAGATGGGGATGTTGTGGCCCAACAACTGGACACTGATGCAAAATGCATGCAGGATCATGCAGCCCTTTAAGGAGGTGACCAAACTGGTGAGTCGCGCTGAGGGCACCATCAGCGACTTGATCCCCTACGCTTACTTCCTGGAGCGTGCCGTGCGTAGAGTGGTGGATATAGCTGTGGAGGAGCGTGAACGAGAACAGTTACAGCAGGAGGAGTCGTGGGAGCAATTTTCATTCGAACTAGATGTTTCCTCAACACCTGCGGCAGCACAGAGGGGGGAGGAGGAGAAAGAAGAGGAGTCGTGTGGGGAAGGAGAGGAGTCAGACTCGGATGCTGATGATGAGCAAGGTGTTTCTGTGAAGGAGGAAGAGGCGGCGGTAGAAGAACAACCACAGCAGCCGTCACAGGGGGCTTCTGCTGCTCCACGTTCCCGTGGTATTGTTCGTGGCTGGGGGAGGAAGAGGAGTTGCGTGCCGTCACTGAAGAAGAGCAAGAGGAGATGGAGAGTACGTCTGCATCCAGCTTTGTGTAGATGGCCTCTTTCATGTTGTCCAGCCTGTTGAGGGACCCCCGTATCAACAAACTCAAGGGGAAAGACCTGTACTGGGTGGCCACGCTACTAGACCCTCGGTACAGGCACAAAGTGGCGGACCTGTTACTAACTCAACAGAAGGCTGAAAGGATGCAGCACTTGCAGAACAAGCTGTCAATGATGCTTTACAATGCATTTAAGGGTGATGTGACAGCACAACGCAATCAAGGTACCACTGGCAGTAATCCTCCTCCTCCCCAGTCCACGCAGGCAAGGACAGGACACTCCAGCGATCTCAGGGTGATGTCGGACATGCGGACATTCTTTAGTCCAACACCTCGCCATAGCCCTTCTGGATCCACCCTCCACCAACGCCTGGACCGGCAGGCAGCCGACTACCTGGCCTTGAGTGTGGATGTAGACACTGCGAGCAGCGACGATGAACCCTTGAACTACTGGTTGCGCAGGCTTGACCTGTAGACAGAGCTGTCCCAATTTGCCATCCAACTTCTCTCTTGCCCTGCTGCAAGCGTCCTGTTAGAAAGGACCTTTAGTGCAGCTGGAAGCATTGTCACTGAGAAGAGACGTCGCCTAAGTCACGACAGTGTTCAGTACCTGACCTTTATCAAAATGAATGAGGCATGGATCCCGGAGGGCTACTGCACGACTGAAGACTAAGTCAGTCCCCACACACAGCATCTCTGCCTGCAAGCCACTTGCCTTCTCCGCCACAACCAACAGGGTCCAGGACTCTAGGCGGATTCCTGAATTTTTAAGGCTGCTGCTAGCAGCGGCCGCTATACTAATTTTTCTGGTGTGTGTACATGCCTGCCTAATTTTTCTGGCTGCACTGCGGGCGGCTGCAACAAAAAAACAAAAGGCATGTACATGTGCCCATCCCCCTTCGTGATCATTACCTTGCCGCGGTGAAGGGGCTTGCGTATCTCAATGAAGCAATGACTGCTGGCTATATGAGTGTCTCGGGTGGGGGTGGCACATCAAAGATAATAAGGTCGTTGCTTCATTGTGGTCAGACCAAATTTGATAAGCTGGACAGTCACTGTTGTTCTATCATTGAGCCCGGCGACCATATGGGCTTGAAAAACGCCACGGCCTACACTCTGGCCACGGTGCGCACCACTCCAGCACGGCCGTCACTACGCAAACAGCTGTTTGCGGTGCGTTACACAGTGAGTTTGGTGTGTCAGTGAGAAGCAGAACTCTAATTACACTCCCTGATTGATGTATACACATGCAAGATGTTTGAAAGCACTTTAGGCCTCCAATTTAGCATTCAATGTGATTTCTGCCCTTAAAACGCTGCTTTGCGTCACATCCAGATTTTTCCCCGGGACTTTGGGCATGTATCCCACTCCGCCATTCCCCCCTCCAGGTGTTAGACCCATTGAAACATCGTTTCCATCACTTTTTGTGGCCAGCATAATTTTTTCTATTTTTCAAAGTTCGCCTCCCTATTGAAGTCTATTGCGTTTCGCGAACTTTTCCGCGAAACGAACCTTCCACGGAAGTTCGCGAACGGGGTTCGCGAACCGAAAATCGGAGGTTCGTGACATCACTACCCCTCAACCCCCCCATACCATGGGCTGGTATAGCTCAGGGCGGGAAGCCCTATGTGGCCGGGGCTACAGATTCTGGCTGTCCCAGCCTGCATGGGGGACAAGGGGTTACAGAGGCTTGGGAGGGTGGACCCCACATGTTTTTTTTTAAATAAAAAAGAATGAACAGAAAAAAAGACATTATTTACAGTATATATATAATATGTGTGTGTGTGTATATATATATATATATATATATATATATATATATATATATATATATATATATATATACACAGTGGGTTGCAAAAGTATTCGACCCCCTTGAAGTTTTCCACATTTTGTCACATTACTGCCACAAACATGAATCAATTTTATTGGAATTCCACATGAAAGACCAATACAAAGTGGTGTACACCTGAGAAGTGGAACGAAAATCATACATGATTCCAAACATTCTTTACAAATCAATAACTGCAAAGTGGGGTGTGCGTAATTATTCGGCCCCCTTTGATCTGAGTGCAGTCAGTTGCCTATAGACATTGCCTGATGAGTGCTAATGACTAAATAGAGTGCACCTGTGTGTAATCTAATGTCAGTACAAATACAGCTTCTCTGTGAGGGCCTCAGAGGTTGTCTAAGAGAATATTGGGAGCAACAACACCGTGAAGTCCAAAAAACACACCAGACAGGTCAGGGATAAAGTTATTGAGAAATTTAAAGCAGGCTTAGGCTACAAAAAGATTTCCAAAGCCTTGAACATCCCAAGGAGCACTGTTCAAGCGATCATTCAGAAATGGAAGGAGTATGGCACAACTGTAAACCTACCAAGACAAGGCCATCCACCTAAACTCACAGGCCGAACAAGAAGAACGCTGACCAGAAATGCAGTCAAGAGGCCTATGGTGACTCTGGACGAGCTGCAGAGATCTACAGCTCAGGTGGGAGACTCTGTCCATAGGACAACTATTGGTCATGCACTGTACAAAGTTGGCCTTTATGGAAGAGTGGCAAGAAGAAAGGCATTGTTAACAGAAAGCATAAGAAGTCCCGTTTGCAGTTTGCCACAAGCCATGTGGGGGACACAGCAACCATGTGGAAGAAGGTGCTCTGGTCAGATGAGACCAAAATGGAACTTTTTGGCCAAAATGCAAAACGCTATGTGTGGCAGAAAACTAACACTGCACATCACTCTGAACACACCATCCCCACTGTCAAATATGGTGGTGGCAGCATCATGCTCTGGGGGTGCGTCTCTTCAGCAGGGACAGGGAAGCTGGTCAGAGTTGATGGGAAGATGGATGGAGCCAAATACAGGGCAATCTTGGAAGAAAACCTCTTGGAGCCTGCAACAGATTTTTTTTTTGAAAATCTTTATTTTTTTATTTGAGTCAGAAAAAAATATACAATCAATAATATAAAACAGTACAGCCACCAAAACATGCCGTTACAGATATAACTCAATGGCAACACCACAATACTGGGTGTATTCTCAGTAGCCTGCAACAGATTTGAGACTGGGACGGAGGTTCACCTTCTAGCAGGACAATGACCCTAAACATAAAGCCAGGGCAACAAAGGAATGGTTTAAAGCAAAAACATATCTATGTGTTAGAATGGCCCAGTCAAAGTCCAGATCTAAATCCAATCGAGAATCTGTGGCAAGATCTGAAAACTGCTGTTCACAAATGCTGTCCATCTAATCTGACTGAGCTGGAGCTGTTTTGCAAAGAAGAATGGGCAAGGATTTCAGTCTCTAGATGTGCAAAGCTGGTAGAGACAGACCCTAAAAGACTGGCAGCTGTAATTGCAGCAAAAGGTGGTTCTACAAAGTATTGACTCAGGAGGCCGAATAATTACGCACACCCCACTTTGCAGTTATTTATTAGTAAAAAATGTTTGGAATGATGTATGATTTTCGATCCACTTCTCACATGTACACCACTTTGTATTGAGGCGCTACACCTGCTATTGCTGAAATTCTGTCTTGTCCCCATTTTTATTGCCTGATGAAGCGGGCTGGGCCTGCGAAACGCGTTGCACTGTTTTGGGGTACTAATTAATAAATGTGACTACTATTCAGACAGTCTTTCGTGTCTGCTTTATGGAGGTAAGTCCACCACTTCCTCCCAGCAAATTTTAAAGTTTTTATCCACTTTTATCCTGCTGGCGCCTCTGTTCTCCTACTGCTATACCACTTTGTATTGGTCTTTCATGTGGAATTCCAATAAAATTGATGCATGTTTGTGGCAGTAATGTGACAAAATGTGGAAAACTTCAAGGGGGCTGAATACTTTTGCAAGCCACTGTGTGTGTATATATATATATATATATATATATATATATATATATATAATGTGGCACCATTTTTTAACTCATAAAACGATAAATATCGTTTTATAATGAAAATTAATGCGGCACCATTTTTACGCTGTCCAGCTGGGCGCCATTTTTAACTGATCCGAGTTACAAATAATAACTCTCAGTCATAATGCATCCTCTGTGTCATTGCTAGTGAGAGTGAGGAAGTCCAGCACCAGGCTAAAAGCTCCGCCTCACTGCCCTCTGCAGGTAAAACTAGTTGCCAAATATTAACAGAATCAACCAGTAGATAGCAGATTCCTGACCATTCATTTCAGTCTGTTATTTACATAGATATTTCAATGAATCCCATCATCTTCCAATTTCTAATTGGGAAATTACTGTTTCAGGGCTTTTTTGCCTTTTTTTTAAGCGCTGGCGTTTGCAAAATATCCCTGAAAGCGCTTGTGCAATGGTTCCCTATGAGAGTGTACACATCTGAGAGGTTTGATTCCGATCCGCTCACCAAAGTGCTGCCTGTACCATTTTTGGGGTGATTTGCTTCAATGGAATTTATAGGGAAATCACAAAGGGCTTGAAAAAAACGCTTTGCATGATTAATGTTAATATATTAATTACATGTTAATATGAAGGAAAAATGAACCAGGATAGAAAGGATCAGTGTGGTTTGAAAAAAATATATATATTTTTCCTATAAACGCTTTATGATATGTGTGACTAGGGGTGCGTTGATGGCGTTATTAGGGGTGTGGCAGGGGCGTGGCTTAAGAGTTCCTCTTTCTTATCTCAAAAAGTTGAGAGGTATGGTCACCACTGAGGGAGCATAGACAGCTATGGATGGGCAACCACCTAATCCATCAGTTACAGGAGGCTGACCACTGGCAGGGGAAGGGGGACCGAGGAATGCTGACAGTCAGCACACTTGCGGATTGTAACTAGATTGTGCAAGATCCCCTGCAGAGATCTGATGCCCCCATGTGTAGCGGCAGTGGAATGCTATACATTACTTTCTCCTGGTGGTAGGACAGGTCCTCTTCACGCCTCATCTGTACATAAGCACCATACAGAGGCGCTGAGCTTTGCACTAGACCTATTTTAGTTTTATGCTTCATTTCTATTGCCTGATGAAGCAGGAGACGTCCACGAAATGCGTTGCACTTGCACTTTCTGGAGTATATAAATACATTGTTGTTGTTTTGAATATACACACCACTCGTGTGTGTGTGTGTGTGTGTGTAGTGTAGTGTAGTGTAGTGTAGTGTGTGTGTGTGTAGTGTAGTGTAGTGTAGTGTGTGTGTGTGTGTGTGTAGTGTAGTGTAGTGTAGTGTAGTGTAGTGTGTGCGTGCGTGCGTGCGTGCGTGCGTGCGTGCGTGTGTGTGTAGTGTAGTGTGTGTGTCTGCTTTGAGGAGGTAAGTCCACCTCTGCCTCCTCTCATTTTAAACGTTTTAGAATATTTTATCCATTTGGCGCCTCTGTCTGCTTATACGGTACCATACAGCCAATCATCGTGCTGCTTCCGCCTCTGTCACGTGACCTGCGTGTCTCGACCCTCTATTCGTCAGGCCCTGAGTTTCCTTTAATGCGTGTAAGGGAGCGAGCGGCGTACTTTGAAGTGTAGATACTTCATTTTAAAGCCCGCCTGTCAGAGGAAGGAAAACAGCAAGTCTAGAAGGGAACTTTTCTGTTTATTATTCTTGCATAATAGGCATAATAAACTTCTTTAACCGTAACACGGAATAATACCGTATCGCACAATGCAACTCGCTGACAGATTCTTTGAAGTTGCCCTTTGCTTCCCTGTATTAATTTCTGTCTTTTCATTAGAGCGGGGCGTAATCATGGAAGGATAGTTTATCAATGCCAGTGTGGCTGGCACAGCGTCGTGTTGGCAGTAATTGTCTGTGAGACGGTGATTAATGGCGTGCAAACACAGCGCAGCGTTCCTGGGCCGTTCTCTCTCTCTCTCTCTCTTGCTGTCTCTCTCTCTCTCGCTCTCTCTTGCTTTTGCTCTCTTTCTCTCTCGTTCTCTCTCATCTCTCTCCCCCTCTCTCTCTCTCTTTTTCTCTCTCATTTTCTCTCTCATCTCTCTCTCCCCTTCTTTGTTGCTCTCTCTACCTCTCCCTCCTCTCTCCCCCCCCTCTCTCTCCTCTCTCTTTTTCTCTCTCATTCCCTCTCTCTCCCCCACTTCCTCGCTCTCTCTCTACCTCTCCCCTCTCTCTTTCTCCCCTCTCTCTCTCCTCTCTTTTTCTCTCTCGTTCTCTCCCTCTCTCTCTCTACCTCTCCCCCCTCTCTCTCTCTCTCTCTCTCTACCTCTCCCCCCTCTCCCTCTCTCTCTCTCTCTCTCTCCCTCTCCACCTCTCCACCCCCCTCTCTCTCTCCCTCTCTCTTTTTTTCTCTCGTTCTCTCTCTTTTCTCTCTCCCTCCCCTCTTTCTTGCTCTCTCTCTACCTCTCCCCCCACTCTATCTCCCCCCCCCCTTTCTCTCTCCTCTCTCTTTTTTTCTCTTGGCTTCTCTCTCTCTCTCTCTCTCTCTCTCTCCTGCACTCAGTGATATATCGCCTAGCTCTCTGGTCCATGGTAACGTATAACAGTCAGAGTGGGAAAGATGGAGGTTTTCTGATTTCACAATTACTATATAATTGAAGTGCCGCACATTTTGTGTTGTGTTTTTGTTTGTGTATTTTTTTTTGTTTTTGTTTCTTTCTAAACTAGAAATGGAACACAAGCTATTGTAGCAAAACAGCCCTTTATTAACCCCACTGCATAACAATGCATCCACCATGACTCCTCCTCAGCTGTAGCAAGTGTCAAAACTGGGGACCATAACTGCTCCTGGAGGAGGGCCCTGTAGTGGAAGGACTCCTCTACACCCACACCACACATACAGTATTATAAATAATATAATTTCCTCTCGCTGCATGGATTGGACCTGTATCGGGCTCCTCATTCCTCATGTGATCACAGAGGCATTGCTCTGCTTGATGTGACGGGTTACACAATCCCATGAGGCCGAGCCACACCCTGACACCTTCAGGAGGAGAGAGGCGGGGAGACCAGTGATGTAACTACTTGTGGAGTAACTCCACAGATAGCAGATGCAGCAATGGGCAGGATGACTATACAAGAAGGGGCAATGCTTATGGGTACGGTTATACTGAAGGGCAGAGCTTAGCTAAACCTGTAGGCAGTAGCGTAGCTAGAAATTATGGGACCCTATAGCAAAACTTTCAAGGGGCCCTCAGCACTAGGTACTCTTGAGTAAACCCACCTGCCCATAACCTATGGATAGTTGATTGGCTAGTTAACATTCCAATGCAATGTACACTGAGTATAGTTCTTGGGCTAAGAGACAAAGTCAGAGAGTGGAGAAAGAAAGGAAAGTTAAAAGTGAACCGGGGCCCCCTCTTCTCCGGGGCCCCAAAGCGGGTGTTAGGGCTGCTATGGCTCTTGCTACGTCCCTGGGCTGTAGGCTATACTGTGGCAGGCACATGGTGATGGATATATTGTAAACAATATTAAGGGGGTGGCTAGCTATACTGGGGCAGGTACTTGTGGGATGGCTATATTGGTGGAGTACTGGGTTGGTGGCTATACTAGAAACAGTAGTCAGGGGATGGCTATGCTGGTGACAGGGCATTTGGGTGCAGGACAGAGCTGCCACAGATGTTTGGTCACCCCATAGTCACCTATGTTAATTGTAGCAATTGCAGCTTCACACTCGCTATTTGTAGCTGCGGGTTGTATAGTGGGTAGTGCTGTCTAATTTCCCTCCATAGCTGTAAAATAACATGGGTGCAGATATCGGGGGGGGGGGGGGGTGTTTAGGGACAGGCATGCATACAGGGTTGGTTTATGTTAGGCATTGGTGGTGGTTAAGCATCATTTTGGAAGGGAGGGGTTGGTTAGAGTTAGGCAACAGTGGAGGGTTGGAGGTTCGGCTAGGGCCCTTTTAGTATGAACTGAGCCATAGGAAAACATGGGCATTACTTTGAAAATCAGTTGTCCTTTCAGTTAGAACTGAGAGCAACTGATTAAGGGCTGGAACCAACTAGAGCACTTTTTTAAGGATTTAGGGAGCGCTTTAACCTCCCTGGCGGTCAATTAAAACTGCCAGGGAGGCAGCGCAGCAGTTTTTTTTTTTTTTAATTTTTAAATCATATAGCTAGCCTAGCGCTAGCTACATGATAGCCACTGAGCAGCGGCATCCCCCCACCCCCTTCGATCGCCTCCGGCGATCAGGCCCATCAGGAAATCGCATTCTGAACGGAATTTCCATTAGGGCTTCCCCCTTCGCCATGGCGACAGGCGCGATGACGTCACCGATGTCATGGACGTCGTGACATCAGAGGGAGTCCCGATCCACCCCTCAGCGCTGCCTGGCACTGATTAGCCAGGCTGGGCAGGGGTCTCGGGGGGGGGGGACCCTCTAACGCGGCGTCGAATCGCCAGGGAGCAGCGGCAATCGGTAAGTTCACGCAGCTAGCAAAGTGCTAGCTGCGTGCAACAAAAAAAAAATTATATAAATTGACGCAGAAGGGCCTGAGCAATCCTCCTGCACGCCATAGCCCGAGCTCAGCTCGGGATTACCGCCAACGAGGTTAAATCACTAGCGATTTCCCTGAACGCTCTGCCAATGTAAATAAATGTAACAAATTCCACAGTAGCCACTGCGATTAGCAAAATCACAATCACAGGACAAGCAGCATTTTGGGAGTGTTTGCGCTTCACTGTAAAGTACTGAAGCGCTGGCAAATCGCTCATGAATCGCTACACATAGTGATCTGTTTGTGATTTTAAATTATTGCAAACTGTAAAAATAATAATGATAATTTGAAAAAAACAATCAGAATTAAAATTGCTAATCGCGCAACTTGCTATCACAATCGCTGGCAAAAGTTCCTGTCCTAGAGCTACGTACACACATACGACACCGATCGTTCGTTGTGAACAACAAACAATCTTTTAATTGATGAAAGAACGACTTAAGCAAAAGTAGCTTTTAAGAGTGTGTAACGATCTAAACGTTTGTTATCGAACGAGAACTCATACTGTAGGCAGGCAACAAAAGCAGTCGCTTGGGGCCCCATTCAGAGTCAAAGGGGCCCCATTAGCACATAAACCAGCCCTTGCCATCCTGTCAGCGGTGGTTGGAAGGTATAATGGTTAAAGGGACTCTGAGCAGTGCAGTAACTATGGAAAGATGCATATCAATTTAAAGCTCTCTTTCTCCTCTTTCCAATGATATCTAAACGGCTGCTCTATGCCTTTTAGTTTTCGATATTTTCGCGATTGAAATCGCGGCCACAGGACAACTTTTCTCCAAAGTCAGCGGTGGCTGGATAGTATAATGGTTACAGGGACTCTGAGCAGTGCAGTAGCTATGGAAAGATTCATATCATTTTAAAGCGCTCTTTCTCCTCTTTCCAATGATATATAAACAGCTGCTCTATGCCTTTTAGTTTTTGATATTTTTGCGATTGAAATCGCGGCCACAGGACGACTTTTCTCCAAAGTCAGCGGTGGCTGGATGGTATAATGGTTAAAGGGACTCTGAGCAGTGCAGTAACTATGGAAATATTCATATCATTTTAAAGCTCTCTTTCTCCTCTTTCCAATGATATATAAATAGCTGCTCTATGCCTTTTAGTTTTTGATATTTTCGCGATCGAAATTGCGGCCACAGGACAACTTTTCTCCAAAGTCAGCGGTGGCTGGATGGTATAATGGTTAAAGGGACTCTGAGCAGTGCAGTAACTATGGAAAGATGCATATCATTTTAAAGCTCTTTTTCTCCTCTTTCCAATGATATATAAACGACTGCTCTATGCCTTTTAGTTTTTGATATTTTCACGATCGAAATCACGGCCACAGGACGACTTTTCTCCAAAGTTGGCAGCTCGATTCAGCACAATGCAATGAAATATAAGGAACCCCGGGGGATATAATTACAAACATCATGCTGGTAGGTGTGAGGATGTAATGAATTAGTTGTGGGTATGCTTAAAGGCATATCCACAGGCACTGCTTGGAGTCCCTTTAAGGGCTCTGCCGCTGACACAGGAGACCAGGGTTCGAATCTCAGCTCTGCCTGTTCAGTAAGCCAGCACATATTCAGTAGGAGACCGTAGGCAAGTCTCTCTAACACTGCTACTGCCTATAGGGCGCGTCCTAGTGGCTGCAGCTCTGGCGCTTTGAGTCCACCAGGAGAAAAGCGCGATATAAATGTTATTTGTCTTGTCTTGTCAAATGATGCCGTGCGCTGCTGATTGTCTTCAGAGCCAGGCTCTCCTCCTAGGTCCCCCTCCTGCTACTGTGCGCTCTGCCGCTGCCCACTCCACCCTCCCTTCCCACAGAGAACCACAGCTGCAGCAAGAATGATAGCAGCAGATGGCAAACGCTCACTCACCTATCCATGATCCAAGCAATAGAGATCCCGTCATCTGAAACCCATCTGTCTCTTCTACAGTGCAGCCGCTCGCTCTGAACTTCCTGATTCTCAGATCAGACATGAAGTAGGAAGTAGTAATAGTAGTAGTAACAGAGCGGCAGCACTCTAGAGGAGACAGATGGGCTCCGGATGACAGGACCTCTATTGCTTGGATCGCAATAGGTGAATGTGATTCATCTGGTGCTGTCATTCTCCCCCACTGCGGCTGCCTTCTCTGCTGGACTATCGTATTCACTGGGATGGAGGCTGCATGGTGGCTGTCTAGTTTGGGAGGAAATTGGTTGTTCGGTGGTGGGAGTGGTTATGTAATTCTGTCTGGGGAACGGCTTCCGGTTTGGCGGTGTCCAGAGCTTTCTGCTATTGCCAGGCTGGAGATGCAGGGGGAAAGTGCTGCTGCTGTGATATCTGGCGCCCTCTTCACAGGGGTGCCCCAGCCCCTGAGTGCAAATGTCCCAGCCATTCATCTCTCACTCTGCATTTTGCCGCTGCTATTCCCTGCATTGTGCACCCACAGAGGAAAGCGTGCTGTTGCCCATAGCAACCAGTAGCTCGGCTGCCCGGTGTGTGCGACATATTGCTGTGCAGCTGCATCTTCTGATTCTATTACGACATGATGGGGGGGGGCCCAAATCAGTTACTTTGCTTAGGGCCCCATTTAGCCTTAATCCGGCTCTGACTGTAGGTATGTAGGTAGAGCACTTAGATAATACAGCGTTGAAAACACATAAAAAAACACTCTGTCCTGTTTTAGTGACCATTAAAATGACAATTATGGTATAATCATGGAGCAATTAACGTGGCACAGGACACATTCATAAAACGAATGTTAAATATCGAAAACCATGTGTTGCACATTAAAATGAAAAGTTCTATGGAGATATAACGTAATGCGCATGTCAAGCCTAGTATGAACGACCGTTTTCTAATGATGTACTAGTTTTGCAAACGATCGTCGTTTAAAAAAAATCCGCCAAGGTAGATCTTTTGTTTTTAACGATCTAGCTCGACCATCGTTTGACTTAATGATCATTGGAGGTTTCTTTTTTAAACGATCGTCGTTTGAAATGATCGGGGAACAATCGTTTCAAACGACTATAGTCGCATGTGTGTACGCACCTTAAAGAGAAACCCCGACCAAGAATTGAACTTTATCCCAATCAGTAGCTGATACCCCCTTTTACATGAGAAATCTATTCCTTTTCCCAAACAGACCATCAGGGGACGCTGTATGACTGATATTGTGGTGAAACCCCTCCCAGAAAGAAACTCTGAGTACGTACTCCTGGCAGTTTCCTGTCTGTGAACCTTGCTGCATTGTGGGAAATAGCTGCTTACAGCTGTCTCCAACTGCCAAAAACCATGCAGCAGCTACATCACCTGCCAGCAGTAAAAATGTCACCATTTAATAAATGTCAGAATGTAAATCAGAGATTTTAAAGATTTTACAATGGGCAAACACTGACTAAATCATTTATACATAATTATTGTAAAAATGAAGCATTTTTTTATTACATTATTTTCACTGGAGTTCCTCTTTAACTTCCCTGGCATTCTGGGTAATGCGTACATAAGTACGCATTACCGTTTTTGTAAAAAAAAAAAAATTTCTTGCTGTAGCTAGCGTATTGCTAGCTACAGCAGTATGCCATGCCGTCCGCGTCCACATGCACCCTCCCAATTCCCGCCAGCCATACTTACGCGTCCGAGATCCCGCGAGAAGCGTGACTTCCGATTGTCGCTTCTCCTGTCGATCGGACATGACGTCATGACATCATGGGGAGCTCTGATCCTTCCCATTGCAGCGGCGATCGGACAGAACTTGCTAGCTACATGTTCTGAAAGAAAAAAAAGTAAGTAAAAAGACCCTCCAGGGGCTGAGCAATCCTCCTTGGCGTACATGGAGGAGCTGAGCTTGTCCATACCACCAAGGAGGTTAAGGCACATGTTATACTGAGTGTGATCTGCAATGACTGATCATATACATTAATACAAGAACTGCATGCAGCGAGTTAGAATAACACAATCAGTTACTGTGAACAGGCCCATAGAATTGTATGAACAGTGAGTTGTAACGCAGAATTATTTTGCAACACAACTGAGCACTGTGAACCGGGCCTCAGGGTTGTTTTAATGCACGCACCTGGCGGTAGTTTGGATATTTTGTGGAGCGGCAGGCCGCCTGTAAACTGAAATAAATAAATAAGATTGTTTCCGATAAATCAGAGGCAGTTCGGTCACCCAGCTGGTGTCAGTGGAGAGCTGGTACATTGTAACAGAACGCCGCAGTCTCTTCCCTCCTCCAAACACATAAACCGCTTCTGTTCTGTAACATTCTCTTCATATGGAGAGGAAACACAAATTCATAATAACACTGATTAAATATAAAGCTTTATGTGAACTGTGTGAGGTTTTATCTCCCCGTTTATCGTCAGCCTTCTATTATCTTTCATTTGTTTTATTGGGAACTACATTTTCTTTCTTGATTTTTTTTATATTTTTGGTGTCTGGTATAAACCGAAATCAGGATTCCAAATAGGTATTGTGACGAGTGCAGGAAATGATATCTATTAAACACCAGAAAAGTAGTCCATGATCAAAATACAACAGCTACATATCAGTGTAAAATATATAGTTTTATTTAAGGACTTATCCAAAACATTAAAAACAAGTATACTGTCTGATCGGCCAAAGAGGGCATTAAAGTGTACAACTCTACATAAATATGATAGTATGCAACTCCACAAATATAAAAGTATAAAGTGTCAAGCATCAGCAAGTGAACATCTATCTATATATATAATAGAGTAAGTGCCTCAACCTTCAAGCAAGAAGAAGAAGTAGTGCCCTGCCCCCAGGGCCGGTCCAAGCAAGAAGAAGGGGCTAGTCCAAACAAGAAGAAGAAGTAGCGCCCTGCCCCCAGGGCCGGTCCAAGCAAGAAGAAGGGGCTGGTCCAAGCAAGAAGAAGAAGTAGTGTCATATCAAACCAAGGGTAAAGAGGGATAATTTGCATATTCAGTAGCAGTGCATTGTGGGTAACCACAAATGTTCACTTATAGCTGAATTATTGCAGATTTGCTTCTGTTTTAAGAAGGAAAATTACACCAAGCTTTGCTTTTTTTAGTAGGAGGGCTTTTTGGTCCCTTTTATCCCCCTATACATTCTTAGTAGTTTGGGTCACCCTGAGCTGCTTGGTTACTCTGTTGTACTGGTCCAAGCCTTATCTCATACAGCCATATCAATCCCTGCTATGTACTGATGAGGACCAAATGTCTGAAATAGGCTGTCACATGTGGGATTGATATGACTGTGTAAAATTTAAAGCTATAGGGCCTGATTCAAAAAGTGGTGCAAACTGTTTAGCACGGGTGTGGTAAACAGTTAGCATGTGAAGTGCCATTCGCGGACCTTTGTGGCAAATTGCGTGCGCAAAAGACCGCGATCGCGCACATCGCGGCACTTTGTGCGCTAACTGTTTAGCACACCCGTGCTAAACAGTTTGCACCGCTTTGTGAATCAGGCCCATAGGCTTGCTTGACTTACCAAGGGTAAAAAGGAATAATTTGCATATTTAGTAGCGGTGCATTGTGGGTAACCACAAATGTTCACTTATAGCTGAATTATTGCAGATTTTCTTCTGTTTTAACCACCCTGGCGTTCTGATTAAATCGCCAGGGTGGCTGCGGGAGGGTTTTTTTTAAATAAAAAAAAAACTATTTCATGCAGCCAACTGAAAGTTGGCTGCATGAAAGCCCACTAGAGGGCGCTCCGGAGGCAATCTTCCGATCGCCTCCGGCGCCCATAATAAACAAGGAAGGCCGCAATGAGCGGCCTTCCTTGTTTTGCTTATATCGTCGCCATAGCGACGAGCGGAGTGACGTCATCGACGTCAGCCGACGTCCTGACGTCAGCCGCCTCCGATCCAGCCCTTAGCGCTGGCCGGAACTTTTTGTTCCGGCTGCGCAGGGCTCAGGCGGCTAGGGGGGCCCTCTTTCGCCGCTGCTCGCGGCGAATCGCCGCAGAGCGGCGGCGATCAGGCAGCACACGCGGCTGGCAAAGTGCCGGCTGCGTGTGCTGCACTTTATTTGATAAAAATCGGCCCAGCAGGGCCTGAGCGGCGACCTCCGGCGGTGTTGGACGAGCTGAGCTCGTCCAGACCGCTCAGGTGGTTAAGAAGCCAAATTACATCAAGCTTTGATTTTTTTTAGTAGAAGGTCTTTTTGGTCCCTTTATCCCCCTATACATTCTTAGAAGTTTGGGTCACCCTGAGCTGCTTGGTTATTCTGTTGTACTGGTCCAAGCCCTATCTCATACAGCCGTATCAATCCTTGCCATGTACAGATGAGGACCAAAAGTCTGAAACAGACTGTCACATGTGGGTTTGATATGGCTATGTAAAATTTAAAGCTATATGCTTGATATACACCAGCGGTGCTGGATGTTTGCTTGGATTACTAAGGGTGAAAAGGAATAATTGGCATATTTAGTAGCAGTGCATTGTGGGTAACCACAAATGTTCACTTATAGCTGAATTATTGCAGATTTTCTTCTGTTTTAGAAAGACAAATTACACCAATACAGTGTGCAGTATTGCAGGAAGTGACAACAGTGGAATGCATGATGAAACACGGAAGAGGTGAGGCATCCCCGCCCGCTGCCTCTTACTAACAGTGGCGGCTGCTACTGTGCTTAAGCAGGAGGGGGAGTGCACATGGGGGACCCAGGCGAGGGAGGGGGGGTTCCTGCTGAGCTTAAGCTGGAGGGGGAGCACACATAGGGGACCCAGTTGAGGGCGGGGTCCGACCCCCCTCCCCGCCACTGTGCCCAATACCCCCTTCCTGCCCTCTACCCCCTTATGCGGCGTATAATACGCTGCGGGTCGGCTAGTAAACAATAATGAATCACCAATGTGATGTTCCTATAAATGCTGTCTGCTAATAAAAGTATGTCAGCAGACAACAGTAAGTATGGAGGGCTGTTTGCCTATAGGAAAATACACAATGTAATGTTAAAGACAATAAAGCTTACCGAGCCAGAACACTGTCACCCCCAAGGCCAATAGACAGTAGGACCTCACATGTATGTTCTCCGAAGAAGCATCTTTAAAGGGTGCGATACATGTGAGGTCCTACTGTCTATTGGCCTTGGGGGTGACAGTGTTCTGGCTCGGTAAGCTTTATTGTCTTTAACATTACATTGTGTATTTTCCTATAGGCAAACAGCCCTCCATACTTACTGTTGTCTGCTGACATACTTTTATTAGCAGACAGCATTTATAGGAACATCACATTGGTGATTCATTATTGTTTATGTTCACTTGCTGATGCTTGACACTTTATACTTTTATATTTGTGGAGTTGCATACTATCATATTTATGTGGAGTTGTACACTTTAATGCCCTCTTTGGCCGATCAGACAGTATACTTGTTTTTAATGTTTTGGATAAGTTCTTAAATAAAACTATATATTTTACACTGATATGTAGCTGTTGTATTTTGATCATGGACTACTTTTCTGGTGTTTAATAGTGTTCATAATTAGTCCAGAGACATGGATTTTGTAGTGCTCTGTTTTTTTGTAGTACATTGGCCTCGATTCATAAAGCATTTCCGCATGAGGAAATGCTGAAAACTGCTCGCTTTACCGACCACACAGCAAAATATGTATTCATAAAGGCTTTTTCCGCATGAAAAGCCGACATCCACGAGCAGAGTGATCAATCACCGCCTTGCGCGGTGATTATCACAGCAAAAGTAACAAATGTCAATTCATAAAGATTAGAGGTAGCGGTATGCGGACGGGTATTACCGCTACCTCTGATGTGGCGAGAAGCGTGCGGAATCCGTTGCAGTGAATGGGACAGACCTCCCAAGCAGCTGCAGAGAGAACACCGCACAGAGGGATTCCGCCTGCTTCTCCGACTTCCGCATGTCTCCCGACAGCCTAACGCCTGCCTACAGCGGAGTATCTCTGCACGCCTGTCACAACAGGCAACATTTTTATGAATTACCACCCTGAAGGCGGAAATACCGACAGCGGTGTTTCCCCGCTCCACTTTCCCCGCTCGCAGGCACTTTTATGAATCGAGGCCATTGAGTGCAGGAAATGAGTGATAGAGAAGGCCAACGGGATACTAATGAAGCCGGCTTGTAAGCAAATTTTATGCAGGTTGGATATGGGCCAAATTCCAAGCTGAAAAGAATTTGCATTAGATTTGCATGCAAAGCAGAATAATTCACTCCTCATTCACCTTGGATTGAGGTAAGAGGTCCAGGATGATTGCTGGCAGCAGTGGGGTAGCAATAGGGGTGCTGAGGTTGTTACTGTATCAGGGCCCTTGGAGCTGAGAGGCCCTCCCTCTACCAGTGGCAGAACGATGGGGTCTGCAAGCCATGCAGCCATTGGGGGGGGGGGGTGTCTCCCTCACCTCGGGCTCTCCCCTCAGCGCTCCCCCTCCAGCATTAATAGGTGGCAGCAGCAGTGGGCAAGAACATGCATTCCACGCTCCGGAGGGTCCTCTCGCTAAGCGTCTGATGCTACTTCCTGTTTATCAGGAAGTAGCGTGTGGCACTTAGAGATTGGACCTCAGCGGTGGAACACATGAAGGTATGCCTGTGTACCTGCGCGCTGCTGCTGTCACCTATTAATGCTGGCCCACCTCCCCGTCGATGTAGGTGGCCAATGCTCTCCCCTCATGCGGCGACCCCTCTTGTCCCCCAAAATGGCCCTGAGCGTGTGTGTGTGTGTGGGGGGGGAGGGGGGTGCATCCAAATTTTCGTAGGGTGGCCCGGTGATTTCTAGTTACGCCACTGCCCTCTACTACGATATTAGCTCTCTATTGGTCCTGTGCTGGTAATGATCACTTATATTGATGCTTTAAATAGTAGTAATCATTGACAAACTGCCCCCTATCCTCTTCTAGCACCTCTGACACTGTAGTTGTCCTTGGAAGGGTTTGGTATATATAGAGTGCTGGGGAAGGGGGCAATATAAAACTTGCACTGGGGCCCATAGAGCCTTAGCTATGTCACTTTCTAGCAGAAATGTAGCTACTGGAGAGGCAGCCCGTGCAGCTGCAGAAGGGCCCAGGGCTCCAGTGGGCCCACCTATTACCCTCCCTCTCTCTGATACTCTGGGGCACCCTCTTCATAACAGTTTGTGTTGCAGTGAAGTTCACCATTAGTGTCTTCTCCTCAGAGGTAATTTCACCACTACCTCCTTTTATACAGTTTCTAGAGTATTTAATTTTATCTGGCACCTTTGTTTTCACCAATGATCTCATTGTCATGGGTGGAGAAAGCCATGGTGGCCATTTTTTTTTTGATAGAAAGGGATCATGGTGTTATATGGCCCCCATCCTAAGGTGAGGGGTGAGGGGTGATGGGGGGGGGTGAACATTGGGAGTAGGGATGAGCTTGAATTTTTTTCACATCTAAATTTGCATTTTTTGCCTGCCTCAACATTTATGAAAAAATAATATAATATTTGCTAGCAACAATCATGCACAGGACTGTGCACGATGATGTGCGGGAGCACGCGTGTGCGGGAGCGCGCAGGACGGCAGTTTTTAAATCATAGATATCGATTCTACATCCTGGAACATACAGCAGCACTTTTAGGGCCCGTTTCCACTGTCACGGAAACGGCCGCGAATCCGCAGAGTTTCCCCGCAGGCAAATCGCACGGGGAAACTCTGCCATAGGGGATAACGGCGCTGCCGGCCAAATCGCTTGCAGTAGCGATTCGGCCGGAACCCCCTACAGAATTCGCGGCGGACACTGAGATTCCCATAGCCGTGCATGGCACGGCTCATGGGATTCGCCTGCGATCCCGCCCACCCACTCAGTGCACTAGTGGAAACGAGCCCTTAAGGACGTAGAATCTACCTCAAAAACGGTAACTAGTTAAACTATTGTTAATTGTTTTATACATTTTGGGGCTCCTCTAAAAACCCTTTTCCACCTTTTATCTGGATCCGTACACTCTGCACTTGTCTGGCTTCTACATATGTGTGCATGAAATTCCCCCACCGCCGTCCATCCGGGGGTGACCGCTATACAGTAGGCTTATCTGTGATCACTATTTAAAGCGGTTTAAAACTCTAACAAAATTTTCAACAAAATGTGTTTTCCTACTTTTTATAACCCATACAATTATCATATTTGCTTTTGTGCACAAGTATTATTATTCATTTAGACATTATAACTTCCCAAAGTTCAGTTAATTTATTTTTAAAGCTGCTGGCGCATTTTATTCATAACTGTTGTAATTCTGTTGTGAATGCTGCCAGCAGTGATTTCTGACCTGTGTTTCACCCCAGGACTCATCAGCTGAAGTCCTGCATAGCCAGATAATGTTTACATAAATGTATCAAGTAATGAATGTGTACACATGATAAGCTTTAAGGGATACTTAAAGAGAACCTGTACTGAGTAAAAATATTTAAAATAAACACATGAGGTAACTTCAAATGAACATGACATAGTTACCTTGCCATCAGTTCCTCTCAGAAGCTCACCATTTTCTTCTGACAATAATCCCTTCCAGTTCTGACAATATTTTGTCAGATCTGAAATATATCAGTTGCTGTCAGTAAAATATCAGTTGCTGTCAGTTATAGCTGAGAGGAAAACTGATGTACCAGGCAATGTCCATGTTTCCCTATGGCTCAAGTGGGCGATGTTACAGTTTAACTGTGTGCTGACCAGAAAGCTGTTATGGGTAATGGCTATTTTCAAAATGGAGGACGGAAAATTCCCTTGATCATAGTGAACAAATAGGATACACCACAGGAGAAAGACACTGAGGAGTAGACTACATGGAAGGTAAGTATGACTTGTGTATGCCTATTTTGACTTTTATTTTCAGTACAGGTTTTCTTTAAGTCAGGGCTAAAAAATGAGGTTAACTCACCTGGGGCTTCCCTCAGCCCCCTGCAGCTGATCAGTGCCCTCGCAGCTCCGGTCCGATGCTCCTGGACCCGCCGGTGACGACTTCCGGTTTCGCCATCGCCGGCCGACAGGCATGGGAATGCGAGTGATTCTTGGCGGTCCCAGCCACAATAGCACCCCCTATACTGCTATTGCAAGAAGGCCGCAATAGCAGTATAGGGTGTGCTATTGTGGCTGGGAAAGCGAAGAATCAGTCGCGTTCCCATGCCTGTCGGCCGGTGACGGTGAAACCGGAAGTCGTCGCCGGCGGGTCCAGGAGCATCGGACCGGAGCTGCGAGGGCACTGATCAGCTGCAGGGGGCTGAGGGAA
This sequence comes from Hyperolius riggenbachi, assembly GCF_040937935.1. NCBI lineage: Eukaryota > Metazoa > Chordata > Amphibia > Anura > Hyperoliidae > Hyperolius > Hyperolius riggenbachi. Next base: position 440,042,179 of record NC_090650.1, read on the forward strand.
GCCCAAGGTGAGTTAACCTCATTTTTTAGCCCTGACTTAAGTATGCCTTTAACAGCAGTTCAGATGGGGGTTCTTTCTGCAGAAGAAAGAGTCAGCCCTGTGATGTAACCCTTTGAATGCTGTTTTACTAAAAAAAAAATAAAAAAAAAAATAAAAAAACTATTGTGTTAGCATATTATATGCTGTAAATAATCTTTTAGAGCAAAGAAGAAATTCTGGGTTATATTCAGCTTTTTACGGTGCGTACACACGCACTACTAAAGAGAACGACGGGTCCGTCAGACCCTCCCGCTGGGCGGTTGTTCTCCCGGCAGTAGAGCGTGTGTACAGTCTGTCTGCAGACTGATGAGGCTGCTTCTGAATGATCCGCTGAGCGGGAGGGTCTGACAGACCTGTCGTTCTCTTTAGTAGTTCGTGTGTACGCACCTTAAAGAGAACCAGAGATGAAGCACCCTCTTGTATTTTACCTTATAAATCAGTGGGAACATGACAGTAAACACCTAATCTGCCCTTTGTTTCATTGTTCTCTGTGTAATCTGACTGTTATCACGTCTGATAAGAATCCCCGACTGAGAAGTCAGGCTGCTCCGTCTAGCTTTGCTACAGAAAGATTATAGCTAAGTCTGTATTCTGTGGTGTTATTTCAAGCCCAAGCCTGCCCCCTTGTGGCTTTGCTATAATGACTCAGCTATAATCATTCCCAGCAAAGCCAGATTTAATTGCTCAGTCTGGGATTCTTGTGACTGCTGTTAACAGACACTTTTAGCAGTGAGGAGGAAACAGAGAGCATGGTAAGTGTTTTCTCTAATGTTCTTACTGATATACATGGTAAAATACACAAGGGTGCTTCGTCTCTGGTTCCCTTTAAGGTCTGATCAGAGCTCTGTGCATGTCTGTTTACAGCAAAATCTCAGCATGAATGGAATTTCACTCCTTTTGTGTGATAAGCACCCTTACCCTTCAACCATTGTTACTATGCTGATGTTGCCATATCTCAGGGTTTTTTTCCTCTTCATTTGACTTAAGCCCATCATAAAGAAATCACTATTTATCCTATTTCCATCACAAAGTTCAGAGAGTCATCTCAAGAAGATGATGATTTGCTTCTGTGTTCAATAAAAATGTAAAGAAGACTTTAAAGGATAGTCACATGACCTGTCAGGAGGAAGCAGACCGGGTCGGGAGAAGGGTTTGCACAGATTTGTGTATGAATTTCAGGGCTTTAAAAAAAAACACACAAAACGGCTGATCTTTTGGGTTGTCAGCCTTTTTAGCATTGATTCGAGGAGCATTTATGTGTGATTAAATGCCGGAGTTCCATTCTAGCAGGCTTTTAGGAAAAAGGGGGGGGAAAGCCTCTTATACATATGCAAATGTACAATAAACCTGCATTTTAACATCCCCCAATAGCATTCATCTATAAAATACTCATATAAAGAGGTAGAAGTGTTGCCTAAATTGCTCCCATTGAGCGTAGACAATGAAGGGGGGGGGGCTGTTTTGTGCTTCATGTCGTCCAACACACCCAGACAGAGCTCTGAAATCAGTGGCATCTGTTCTGCAAAACCCAAATCACGTAAGAACATGCAGTAGAAATAGCTTAAAGTGTGCCCATGGTGAAAATAAACTGCTGAGATAGCAATTATATTTATCCTCTTATTCCTAAAATTGACTTTTTCATGTATCCCAGGGTTTTCTTTTATATTTAGAGTAGGTTGAATGTTTACTGTCTCTAATCAGTGGAAGCCTATTAAGGCCCCGTTCACACTGCACGCGTTTCCAGCCGCGTTTTGGAAACGCGTGCAGGTGGCCGACACGCACGACATCAGACATTGCATAGAGTGCAATGTCTGATGTTCACACTGCATGCGTTCCGGACCTGTGCGGTCCGGGAACGCATGCTGCACGCATTTTTTGCAAAAACGCGTGGCTGTCCCATTCACTTTTCAGTGATGGGATCAGCCACGCAACGCATACAAACGCGGATGGTGTGCGTTCGTACGCGTTGCGTTTCGCATGCGTGCCCGTCCGCGTTTGTAATGTGAACGGGGCCTAAAGAGAGTCTGAAGCGAGAATAAATCTCGCTTCAGACCTCATAGATAGCAGGGGCATGTGTGCTAAACTGCCGCTATCCCGCGGCTTAACGGGGGTCCCTGATCCCCCAAATCCCCTCGGTGCAGCGGGGGAGCGCTTCCTAGTTGGGGCAGGGCTAACCGCCGCAGCCCTGCCCCACGCGCGTCTGTCAGGGCGTATCTCCGCCTCTCCCCCGCACCTCTCAGTCTTCCTTCACTGAGAGGGGCGGGGGAGAGGCGGCGATGCGCTGCAGATAGACGCGACTGGAGGCAGGGCTGCAGCCGTTAGCCCTGCCTCCAGGAGCGACCAAGTCTGCGACCAAGTGTCGCAGTGGGGGGGTTGGGCGTCAAGGGACCCACTTTTAGCGGCGCTATTGCGGCACACGTGCCCCTGGTAACTATGAGCTCTGAAGCGAGATTTATTCTCACCAGTGCTGGTCGTAATGGAGAAAGCTACGCTTACGGATCATTACGCGTAATTTTACGCTATTAGGCATTATGAAGTTACGCTTACGGCATAGACAGTCAATTTCGGTACATGTCTATAATTCCGCATAGCACTTACGCAATTACGCGTAAGTATACCGTATTTCAGGTTATTACGTTATAGGTTTACGCGTAAAATCCTACTAGCAATTAATGCGTAAGGTCATGCTGCCAAGCGGAAAAGTGAACGCATGGATCAATGTTAGGTAGCCGCCGACTTTAAGGGTTAATAGCAAAGCCCCCTTAAGTGCTAAGAGCCTCAAATTTGGAGAATATATTAAGGAGATCAGAAGGAATAAGAGGAAAAAAAATTTTTTCAAAAAGACCTTATAGTTTTTGAGAAAATCGATGTTAAAGTTTCAAAGGAAAAATATATACATTTAAAAACCCGCCGACTTTAACGGTTAATAGCAAAGCCTGCTTAAAATTTAGGAACACCAAATTCACAGGGTATATTAAGGGGATCAGTGGGAATAAGAGGAAAAATTTTTTTTTTAAAAAAGACCTTATAGTTTTTTGAGAAAATCGATTTTTAAGTTTCAAGGGCGAAAATGTCTTTTAAATGCGGAAAATGTCAGTTTTTTTTGCACAGGTAACAATAGTGTTTTATTTTCATAGATTCCCCCAAGTGGGAAGAGTTTTACTTACTTCGTTCTGAGTGTGGGAAATATAAAAAAAAAAACGACGTGGGGTCCCCCCTCCCAGACCTCTTTAACCCCTTGTCCCCCATGCAGACTGGGATAGCCAGAATGCGGAGCACCGGTCGCGTGGGGCTCCGCACCCTGACTATACCAGCCCGCATGGTCCATGGATTGGGGGGTCTCGGAAGGGGAGGGGCAGCCAAGCTTTCCCCTCCCCCTCCGAGCCCTTGTCCAATCCAAGGACAAGGGGCTCTTCTCCACCTCCGATGGGCGGTGGAGGTGGAGGCCGCGATTTCCTGGGGAGGGGTTCATGGTGCCATCTGGGAGTCCCCTTTAAAAAGGGGTCCCCCAGATGCCCACCCCCCTCCCAGGAGAAATGAGTATAGAGGTACTTGTACCCCTTACCCATTTCCTTTAAGAGTTAAAAGTAAATAAACACACAAACACATAGAAAAAGTATTTTAATTGAACAAAAAACATAACCACGAAAAAAGTCCTTTAATATTCTTAATTAACCATTAATACTTACCTGTCCCTTTAAAAGCCAGTTCCCACGCAATATCCTCGGAAATATACTAATCAGTTACAATGTAACAAAGTTATTACAATGTAACAACTTTGTTACATTGTAACTACGCCGCACCCGACGTCACTCGCCGCTCACCCGCCGGCCACCGCATACACGCTAGTCCCCGCCGGCTCCCGCCGTCCACCCCGACCACACGTGTCACCCATATACATGCTGGCACCCATGGGTGCCAGCATGTATATAGGTGACATGTGGGAGAGGCGGGGAGGGCAGCGGAGCCGGCGGGGACTTAGCGTCCCTTCACCCGACAGAGCTCTGAGCTATATTAGCTCAGAGCTCTCGAAAGCATCTTTGTATTTGGGCTCCAAGGAGCCCCATTGGTCCTTAGCAGACCAATGGGGTTCCTTCAAGGAACCCCATTGGTCTGCTAAGGACCAATGGGGCTCCTTGGAGCCCGAATACAAAGATGCTTAGAGAGCTCTGAGCTATATAGCTCAGAGCTCTGTCGGGTCCTGCAGCACAGACGCGGAGGCGGCGGCGGCGGTGAGTGACGTTGGGTGCGGCGTAGTTACAATGTAACAAAGTTGTTACATTGTAATAACTTTGTTACATTGTAACTGATTAGTATATTTCCGAGGATATTGCGTGGAAACTGGCTTTTAAAGGGACAGGTAAGTATTAATGGTTAATTAAGAATATTAAAGGACTTTTTTCGTGGTTATGTTTTTTGTTCAATTAAAATACTTTTTCTATGTGTTTGTGTGTTTATTTACTTTTAACTCTTAAAGGAAATGGGTAAGGGGTACTACAAGTACCTCTATACTCATTTCTCCTGGGAGGGGGGTGGGCATCTGGGGGACCCCTTTTTAAAGGGGACTCCCAGATGCCACCATGAACCCCTCCCCAGGAAATCGCGGCCTCCACCTCCACCGCCCATCGGAGGTGGAGAAGAGCCCCTTGTCCTTGGATTGGACAAGGGCTCGGAGGAGGAGGGGAAAGCTTGGCTGCCCCTCCCCTTCCGAGACCCCCCAATCCATGGACCATGCGGGCTGGTATAGTCAGGGTGCGGAGCCCCACGCGACCGGTGCTCCGCATTCTGGCTATCCCAGTCTGCATGGGGGACAAGGGGTTAAAGAGGTCTGGGAGGGGGGACCCCACGTCGTTTTTTTTTTATATTTCCCACACTCAGAACGAAGTAAGTAAAACTCTTCCCACTTGGGGGAATCTATGAAAATAAAACACTATTGTTACCTGTGCAAAAAAAACTGACATTTTCCGCATTTAAAAGACATTTTCGCCCTTGAAACTTAAAAATCGATTTTCTCAAAAACTATAAGGTCTTTTTGAAAAAAAAAATTTTCCTCTTATTCCCACTGATCCCCTTAATATACCCTGTGAATTTGGTGTTCCTAAATTTTAAGCAGGCTTTGCTATTAACCGTTAAAGTCGGCGGGTTTTTAAATGTATATATTTTTCCTTTGAAACTTTAACATCGATTTTCTCAAAAACTATAAGGTCTTTTTGAAAAAAATTTTTTTCCTCTTATTCCTTCTGATCTCCTTAATATATTCTCCAAATTTGAGGCTCTTAGCACTTAAGGGGGCTTTGCTATTAACCCTTAAAGTCGGCGGCTTTTTTATATTATACGGGAGCGTAATATTACGCGATTACGGCAGACTGTGTAATTTCAATGGGAGTTTACTGTCTTACGCGTAATTTGTTATGCGTAAAACGTAACCATACGGTCTACGCGTAATTAATTACGCGTAATACCGTAACCTTACACGTAACGCTTACGGTGCATTTGTAGTGAATTACGATGCGTAATTACGCTAATGCGTAATTTCGGCCCAGCACTGATTCTCACTTCAGAGTCTGTTTAAGTGTCCCAGAGTTAGAAAAAGGTCAATAGTTCATGTATTTTATCTCTCCCTGCCCTCGGAAGTTGTATTCTGCCAGGAAAACTTAATTTGCATATAAGTGAGGTTAAGGGCCTTTTTCCACTACACGCAGATTGGATGCAGAATGGATGCAGAAAAACTCCAATGAAAGACTCCAATGAATGCCTATGGGAAAATCTGCATCAAGAAATCCGCATTTAGTGGAAACAGGCCCATAGACATTAATTGGAGTCCGAGTCAGTTTTTCTGCATTCATTCTGCATCCAATCTGCGTGTAGTGAAGACAGGCCCTTACTGTATTCCCCACAAGATACCAACAAGACAGAAGCTGTCACTTCCATGCCTAGACATTACTCTATCAGGCAGCAAAATAATGCAAGTAAAGCAGCCTGGTTATTAATATGTTTTGTACTGTACATACACATGCTTATCTCATCATGTCACATATCACCTCGGATACACTTTAAAGGTTTCCACAAATGACACAATCTTGATTGTGCAATCTTACCAAATGTATGTAGTAGAAGTGTAAACTGGGGCAATATACTTTGTATGGATACTTTAGGTAGTGTCTCATATTACACAGAAGTGCTAAGAATTCACAATCCAGATTGCATCATTAATGGGAAACTTTTAGAGGGATTAGTAGACTAAAGATTAAAAACAATATATAATGTGTCTTTTCTGTTGGATGGTGTACCTCCAGGGCAACAAGGGAATAGTTTTCTCAACTGGGTTAGCATTTTGCTGGATTAAAATTGGGCTATAAGGGCTATGTAGATGTCAAAGGTGGATTTTTTTAGAGGTTCCCCAGGCCACAAGACTACCTACAGTTTGTGAAATTAGAAGTTTTTGGGAGGGTCCTGTAGATTGTTGAAAAAAAAAATTCAAAGTTTGAGATATTCTAATAAAAAGAGAGTGGAACATTTTATTTGTCCTTAACTTTTCAGAATTAACCACTTGAGGACCCACCCTTTACCCCCCCTTAAGGACCAGCGCTGTTTGATGGGATCTGTGCTGGGTGGGCTCTGCAGCCCCCAGCACAGATCAGAGGGCACGCAGAGCGATCAGATCGCCCCCCTTTTTTCCCCCCTATGGGGATGATGTGCAGGGGGGGTCTGATCGCTCCTGCTGGTGGCATGTTGCGGGGGGGGGCACCTCAAAGCCCCCCTCCACGGCGACATTCCCTCCCCCTCCCTCTCCTACCTTTCCCCCCAGTGATCCGGGCTGCACAGGACGCTATCCGTCCTGTGCAGCCAGTGACAGGACGTCCCCTGTCACATGGCGGCGATCCCCGGCCGCTGATTGGCCGGGGATCGCCGATCTGCCTTACAGCGCTGCTGCGCAGCAGCGCCGTACAATGTAAACAAAGCGGATTATTTCCGCTTGTGTGTACATTTAGCCTGCGAGCCGCCGTGATTTGACAGGAAGCAGCCGCTCGCGCGAGCGGCTGCTTCCTAATTAATCAGCCTGCAGCTGGCGACGCAGTACTGCGTCGCTGGTCCTGCAGCTGCCACTTTGCCGACGCACGGTATAAGCGTGCGGTCGGCAAGTGGTTAAGGTTGGTTGCCCTCTGTACGCAATCGCGTTACAGTATACTACACGTTTTTATTACAAAGTGAATTATCTGCACTCCAGTTTGGGATTAGTCACAGTTTCTCAGCATGTGACAGGCAGCTCCCTCCCCCCTCAGCCTCACAGACAAGCTGAAACTGAGAGCAGGGAAGGGCTGTCTGTGAGAAATAAACAAAGCACACAGAGCCTGGAGGGGGCGTGCATAACTTGTCTCCATTACAACAGAGGCAGCCCATTCCTCCCTGGGTCGACAAAGCTTGACAAAGAAAATAAGATAAGATATATCACAGATACAGTGCAACTAGAAAAGGCTGCAGTAATCCAGAGCACATTAGAACAGGTATAGGAATGATAGAAGAAATGAGGATGAAAATTTTGTGACAGTCTCTAATGTAGACATTCACAACTGTCTCTCAGCCTGTATAGTGAGCGAAGGGAATGACTAAGGCAGTGCTCATATTATATCCAATAATGACGGAAAAGGTAGAATGTACTTTCTTTCTATGCTTGCGTTTTAGTGGTATTGGCTGTGTTTGCTGGGGATTTAGGAGTCTGGGAAAGGTGACCATTTCTATTAGTGCCCACCTGCCCGCTAGTGGTAAAGTATGATTTTAGTTATGACTGCTGTAATGTTTAGAATGTATAGTTGGGATCTGTCAGCAGAGTATTTCATGTCTAATTACGTTTACGAGGCATGTGCAGTTTTAAGCGATAGCCTTTTTTTTTTTGGGTCCAAATTTGCAGGGTAATTATTTCTCCAGCATTTTTGGAGTGAATAAATATTTCACTTTTTGTTTCCATAAACCTAAAAACTGTCTAAAGTCTTGTTCTGGTTTAACTCAAAAAATTTGAATATTGTGCAAATGTCCATTTATATCAGTATTCAACTTCAAAGGTGAAACTAATATATGAAATAGACTCATTACATGCAAAGTGAGATATTTCCAGCCTTTAATTGTTATAATTTTGATGATTATGGCTTACAGCTTATGAGAACCCCAAAATCACAATCTCAGCCCATTAGAATATTGTGAAAATGTTCAATATTCTAGGTTCAAAGTGTCAGAATCAGCTAATTCATCCACAACACCTGCAAATGGGTTCCTATTTCATATATTAGTGTTATCTTTTAAGTTAATTTACTGAAATAAATGGACTTTTGTATGATATTCTAATTTTTTGAGTTTTACCTGTAAGTGTATCATAATAGTCAGAGTCAGAACTTGTTTGGGTAACAACAGAAATTGCAGGATGTCTTCTGCAAATAAAGTGAATTTAAAATGATGTAAACTTCCATGAGATTAAATAAATGTGGGAAGAGATCTAATACCAAGCCTGCTTAGAAATTGTCTGTGCTCAATTGTGTTTTATTTACTAATTTTTTATTGCAAGTTTTATTAGACCTTTACTTTATGTAAATGAGGCAGTCAAACTGCAGTCAAATAAAGCCGCCACTCTCCTTGAAAGTAAATAGATACAAACCACTTTTATATGGCTGAACAAACAATCCTAAAAACAGGAGAATGCTAAAAACCTCAAAAGCTAATTATTTATTTTTGTTGGGAGCTGAATGAATCAGACTTTACATCACACTGACATGGCTGCTGGGCACACTTCAGGGTTGAAATCTAATCCTTTAAACTGAAAATAAGACCATGAGACACCAGGAAGGTTTTTTTTATATTCTGCTATTACTACAAATACAATGAATTATCTCTTGTGTTTATTTTTGGTTTTGCTTTAACTTCTTCATTATCATCAGGTATGCTTGTGAACAGGTCAGGTGATAGTTATGAGCTATGGCGACGCTCCCATCTTCACATGCACTGCTGAGAGTGCTGTGAGCGCACGCCGGGGGAAGCAGGAGATTTGGGGGCATGAGACAAGTGGACAAAAAGGGCGCCCCATTCACTCCCATTATAAATATCGTTTAATGGGCGCCGAACAGGGAAAAAAAGGCGCCGGAGATTATTAACGTTTTACAAACGGCGCCCGGAGATTTATAAGGTTTTATAACTATGTGTGTGATGATTTAACTTTACAAAATGAGCCCGTGACGAATAACGTTTATAAAGATACTAAATCACTATTTCTAAAACATTATTATCCACCCAAAAAATTATTTACATTTTTTTATTTACATTTTTTATTTATTAATGTTTGTAAAACATTATTATCCATAGGGCGTCTTAGGTTTAGGCACCACCAGGGGGGTCTTAGGTTTAGGCACCACCAGGGGGGTCTTAGGTTTAGGCACCAACAGGGGGGTCTTAGGTCTTAGGTTTAGGCACCAACAGGGGGGTCTTAGGTTTAGGCACCAACAGGGGGGTCTTAGGTTTAGGCACCAACAGGGGGTCTAGGGGTTAGGAATAGGTACAGGGAGGGTTTTTAACAAACGTTAATATAAGTTTCAGTTTACAAACAGGGAAGATTAACGTTTTAAGAATTGCCGATCTCATACACATTATTTAATGATTTATAAATTCTTAAAACACTATTTGTAAACGAAATTCTACACAATATTTCTATAAACGATAATACTGCTTATCGTTTACACCACGCGCCCTTTTTTCCCGATGCCCTTTTTTGATGTACGCCACGCTGGGAGTGTGGCCAGAACAGCGTCCAGGAGCCAACTACGCATGCGCAAGTGCTATAGCATCCGGTTCAAAAGTCCCGACCTCTTGTAGTTGAAGTCTAGTATGGGATGAATTGTAAATAAACGTAAGGCTTCCAGGGGAATGTAGGAAGCAGTCCAGGATTAAATGTTGTTGCGGATTTATTTCAGAGATCTTTTTAGGTGAATTATAAACAAAATGTAAAAGTCTGTTGGAAAGTAAATTGTAATAACTCATTTAACTTGTGGCAATTTTTTTTTAATACTTTCTGGAATTATTCTTTAATAGCAAACAAATAAAAACAGTCATAAATAGTCATCCCAGAATTGAAAATATGAACATCCAAATATGAAGTTCTTTCACATAATGTCAGAATATAGTACAAGACAGAGTAGTCATAAAAAGGTTCAGGACTTTATAACACAGGAACGTGTGAATATTAAGAGGCAGATCTCTGGCTGATCTATAACTCACAGTGTGAATGTAACACCGGTATAAATAGTCATACACCTAACCAGTCATAAACAGATATACACGCCACAGCAGGACACACAGATCATTTTTCTCAGTGAAAACATTCGCTTGGAAACTTGACTGTTACAGTTTGGGAAGACCATTTCAGCAACGCACATGACAGAAACAATAACTCTATCAGACTCTAACGATCACAATCTCAGTACTGACCCGGGCTTTCTAAATTCACGTCAGACATCTTTACTGCCCCCTTCACCTCTGCGATGTCCCTCCCCATCACTATTCTGAACTCTTATTTATACTGTTTATAACGGTACTGCATTCCCACGCAGAAATATAGGACTGTCTCTTTACATTCAGATGTTTGCGTGTTACAAAGTCCTCATTTGTGACGGTTTATACTTGTACTATATTCTCGTGTAAAGTGACAGGACTGCCTCTTTATACTCAACCATTCGTGTGTCACAGTCCAGGGCCGAGGCAAACGTCCTGACAAAGGGAATGACTCCCATAAGCTATAAAAATTCTTCTTACTTCAAAGAAAAAGTCTGTAGCATAATATATCCAAGCTTTTGCGACACTGAGTGCACAAATATGGCTGTGAAATGTACCTTATTCCAGGGACTCCCTCCGCTCCATCAGACTTGTCCCAGGACTCAAAATGACCTCTACTGTCCCCAGAACCCACAGTGACCTCTCTCTCCCCAGGCAGCACCCACAGTGACCTCTCTCTCCCCAGGCAGCACCCACAGTGACCTCTCTCTCCCCAGGCAGCACCCACAGTGACCTCTCTCTCCCCAGGCAGCACCCACAGTGACCTCTCTCTCCCCAGGCAGCACCCACAGTGACCTCTCTCTCCCCAGGCAGCACCCACAGTGACCTCTCTCTCCCCAGGCAGCACCCACAGTGACCTCTACCTCTCCAGCACCTTCAGTGGCCTCTCCCTCCCCAGCACCCTCAGTGGCCTCTCCCTCAGCAGCACACACAGTGTTCTCTCCCATGTCCAGCACCCAAACTGGGCTTTCCTGTCCCCAGCACCCACAGTGACCTCTCTCCCCCCCCCCCCCAGCACCCACAGTGATCTTTCCCTCCTCCTAGCACCCAAAGTGATCCCTCCCTCCCCCAGAATTCACACTGATCTCTTTTTCCCCCAACTTGGCACCCAGTACGACCTGGTATTTACTACTACTTAACACAAACTGGACCTTGGTACCCACTGCAACTTGACACAGACTGTACTTTGGCACCTCAGCACCAACTGCAACTTAGCACCCACTGAATCTCAGCACTTACTGTACCTCAGCACTAACTTCAACTTTGTGCCTACTAATTAGTGTTGGGCGAACATCTAGATGTTCGGGTTCGGGCCGAACAGGCCGAACATGGCCGCGATGTTCGGGTGTTCGAGCCGAACTCCGAACATAATGGAAGTCAATGGGGACCTGAACTTTCGTGTTTTTTAAAGCCTCCTTACATGCTACATACCCCAAATTTACAGGATATGTGCACCTTGGGAGTGGATACAAGAGGGAAAAAAATTAGCAAAAAGAGCTTATAGTTTTTTAGAAAATCGATTTTAAAGTTTCAAAGGGAAAACTGTCTTTTAAATGCGGGAAATGTCTGTTTTCTTTGCACAGGTAACATGATTTTTGTCGGCATGCAGTCATAAATGTAATACAGATGAGAGGTTCAAGGAAAAGGGACCGGTAATGCTAACCCAGCAGCAGCACACGTGATGGAACAGGAGGAGGGCGGCGCAGGAGGAGAAGGCCACGCTTTGAGACACAACAACCCAGGCCTTGCATGCGGACAAAAAGCGTGCGGATAGCAATTTGCTTTTTGTCGGCATGCAGTCATAAATGTAATACAGATGAGAGGTTCAAGGAAAAGGGACCAGTAACGCTAACCCAGCAGCAGCACACGTGATGGAACAGGAGGAGGGCGGCGCAGGAGGAGAAGGCCATGCTTTGAGACACAACAACCCAGGCCTTGCATGAGGACAAGAAGCGTGCGGATAGCAATTTGCTTTTTGTCGGCATGCAGTCATAAATGTAATACAGATAAGAGGTTCCGTAAAAAGGGACCGGCAACGCTAACCCAGCAGCAGCACACGTGATGGAACAGGAGGAGGCGCAGGAGGAGAAGGCCACACTTTCAGGCGCAACCCAGGCCTTGCATGAGGACAAGAAGCGTGCGGATAGCAATGCATTTTGTCGGCATGCAGTCATAAATGTAATACAGTTAAGAGGTTCTGTAAAAAGGGGCCGGCAACGCTAACCCAGCAGCAGCACACATGATGGAACAGGAGGAGGCGCAGGAGGAGAAGGCCACGCTTTGAGACACAACAACCCAGGCCTTGCATGCGGACAAGAAGCGTGCGAATAGCAATTTGCTTTTTGTCGGCATGCAGTCATAAATGTAATACAGATGAGAGGTTCCAGGAAAAGGGACCGGTAACGCTAACCCAGCAGCAGCACACGTGATGGAACAGGAGGAGGGCGGCGCAGGAGGAGAAGGCCACGCTTTGAGACACAACAACCCAGGCCTTGCATGAGGACAAGAAGCGTGCGGATAGCAATTTGCTTTTTGTCGGCATGCAGTCATAAATGTAATACAGATAAGAGGTTCCGTAAAAAGGGACCGGCAACGCTAACCCAGCAGCAGCACACATGATGGAACAGGAGGAGGCGCAGGAGGAGAAGGCCACGCTTTCAGGCGCAACCCAGGCCTTGCATGAGGACAAGAAGCGTGCGGATAGCAATGCATTTTGTCGCCAAGCAGTCATAAATGTAATACAGATGAGAGGTTCAATAAACAGGGACCGGAAACGCTAACCCATCACAGATGTTCATTGTTCATGTTACTTGGTTGGGGTCCGGGAGTGTTGCGTAGTCGTTTCCAATCCAGGATTGATTCAATTTAATTTGAGTCAGACGGTCTGCATTTTCTGTGGAGAGGCGGATACGCCGATCTGTGACGATGCCTCCGGCAGCACTGAAACAGCGTTCCGACATAACGCTGGCTGCCGGGCAAGCCAGCACCTCTATTGCGTACATTGCCAGTTCGTGCCAGGTGTCTAGCTTCGATACCCAATAGTTGAAGGGTGCAGATGGATTGTTCAACACAGCTACGCCATCTGACATGTAGTCCTTGACCATCTTCTCCAGGCGATCGGTGTTGGAGGTGGATCTGCACGCTTGCTGTTCTGTGGGCTGCTGCATGGGTGTCAGAAAATTTTCCCACTCCAAGGACACTGCCGATACCATTCCCTTTTGGGCACTAGCTGCGGCTTGTGTTGTTTGCTGCCCTCCTGGTCCTCCTGGGTTTGCGGAAGTCAGTCTGTCGGCGTACAACTGGCTAGAGGAGGGGGAGGATGTCAATCTCCTCTCTAAAGTCTCCACAAGGGCCTGCTGGTAGTCTTCCATTTTGACCTGTCTGACTCTTTCTTCAAGCAGTTTTGGAACATTGTGTTTGTACCGTGGATCCAGAAGGGTATAAACCCAGTAATTGGTGTTGTCCAGAATGCACACAATGCGTGGGTCGCGTTCAATGCAGTCTAGCATGAATTGAGCCATGTGTGCCAGAGTCCTGTCAGAATCCTCATCATCATCTTGTGAGCGTTGTGATAGTTGTTGTGATGCATCATAGTCGTTACCTTCTTCCTGGTCTGCTTCTGCTGACCATTCGCGTTGAATTGTGGAAGTCCAACGTGCACCGCTCTGGCCCTCGTCAGTGGTGGCATGAAATTCCTGCTCCAACTCCAGCTGTTCCTCCTCCTCTTCTTCGTCATAGCTGCTGGGGCCAGCGTTTCCTAAAGCAGATGGCCTGATGTTGGTATCATCACGCTGATCGTTTTCTCCTTCAGATTCCCCCAGTTGCATCATGACAGCTGTTTCCTTGATTTTCAACATTGACTTCTTCAGTAAACACAGCAGTGGTATGGTAATGCTGACTGAAGAGTTGTCACTGCTCACAAGCAACGTGGATTGCTCAAAATTTTGGAGGACTTGGCAGAGGTCCAACATGTTGGCCCAATCGGATCCACAGAAGCTTGGCAGCTGTCCGGATGCGCCTCGGTACTGCGCCGTCATGTACTGGACCACTGCACTCTTCTGCTCGCAAAAGCGGGCTAGCATGTGCAGCGTAGAATTCCAGCGCGTAGGGACATCACACAGCAAGCGATGGTGGGGGAGATTGAAGCACTCCTGCATCTTGGTGAGTGCCCCTGAAGCAGTACTGGAATTTCTACAATGGTTGGCCACTCGTCGCACCTTCAACAGAAGATCGGCCACGCCTGGGTATGTCCTCAGGAACCGCTGAACTACTAGGTTCATTACGTGCGCCAGGCAAGGGATGTGTGTCAGCTTAGCCAACCTTAAAGCGCGAATGAGATTACTCCCATTATCACACACAACCATGCCCGGTTTCAGGTCCAGCGATGCCAGCCACAAATCCGTCTGATCCTTTATTCCCCTCCAAATTTCCTCCCCTGTGTGCTGCTTATCCCCAAGGCAGATCAGCTTCAGCAACGCTTGCTGACGCATGCCAACAGCTGTGCTGCACTGCTTCCACGATCCTACTGCTGCTGGGTTAGCGTTTCCAGATGAGGTACAGCTTTGAGATGCGTTGGAGGAGAAGGAGTCAGAGAGGTAGGTGCTGCTGTTGTTATCCAGTAGGAGGGACGGCGGTGCAGCTGTTTGTGGCGTGGGCAACACCCGCGCCGTAGCAGGTGAGGAATCGCTGCCAGGCTCCACAAGGTTCCCCCAGTGCGCGGTAAGGGAGATATATCGACCCTGGCCGAACGCACTCGTCCAGGTGTCAGTGGTGAGGTGAACCTTGCAGGCAACGGCATTCTTCAAGCTTCGGGTTATTTTGCTGACCACGTGCTCATGCAACTCAGGCACTGCAGAGCGTGCAAAGTGGTAGCGGCTGGGAACCACGTAACGTGGGATGGCCACTGACATCATGCCCTTGAAGCTGTTTGTCTCCACCACTCGATATGGCAGCATTTCGCAGGCCAGAAGCTTGGCTATGCTGGCTGTTAGTGCCACGGCCCGGGGGTCATTTGCTGGCAATTTCCTCTTGCGCTCAAACATCTCCGAGACAGACAACTGAACCGTAGCGCTGCACACGGAAGGGCTGTTGGTTGTTGTGTTTGATGAAGACTGGGAGACCTCAAGAGCACTATTCCGGAAAGTGACAGTGTCAGCGTCGTCTGATGTTTGTGAATGTTGTTGTGAACCACGCAATGGCTGGGCTACTGCTGCTGCTGAGGAGGGTCTGGTGGTGAGTCTGGTGACCCCAAGGGAGGCAGTGTTGCTGGTACCCTGTCCTGGCGCCCACAGAGTGGGATGTTTGGATACCATGTGGCGGGTCATGCTGGTGGTAGAGAGGTTGTTAATATTTTTCCCCCTGCTCAGGCGGGTCTTGCACACCTTGCAAATCACCATGGTACCATCCTCACTGCAGTCTTCAAAGAAAGGCCAGACTTTGGAGCACCTGCCTTGCTGGCGATTTCTGTTTGCGCCTCTTTTGCGTCTCATTTGAACTTCCACGCTTGTGGTGCCTGAAATTTCGCGCCGCCTACCTTGTGGCACAAGGCGAACTTGTGCAGCAGTGGGTTCTTCAACAGACTCATCTGTGCTGCTGCTACGATGGCGATGCTCTCCTTCACATACAAAATCTGGGTCTCTGTCAACATTGTCCATACCCTCCTCCTCTTCCATCTCCTCAAACTCGTCATATGTGATTGTGGGCCGCCGCCGTGGAGTAGAGCTCCCCAGAACAACCTCTGCGCAGCTCACTCCAACGTCGTCTTCCAGATCTTCTCGGCCGACCTCCTGCAATTGAAACCCCTCCTGCCCAACTTGCTCTGGGATTTGGGTTTCAAAGTCCTCTGACTCGCCTTGCATTTCAGTGCGCGGTGCATTTCCCACAGTAAATGGTTGTGAATCCGGGCACAAAATTTCTGGCTGTTCCATTGACCTTTGAAAGGTGGAAGTTTGTTGGGCTGGGAATAGCTCCTGCGAATACCCCATTGTGTCATGAGGAAATTCTTCGGACTGGTTATTTGGCAGTTGTGTGCGTGGTGTCGCTGCCGGTTGTGTCAGCTTTGTGCCCACTGGCTCCTTGTAACTGGCTGAGGACTCGGACCTTGTGCGTGATGTGCTGGTGCTGCTTAACCCACTGCTGGACGCTTGAGAGGTCATCCAATTAATTATCTGGTCCTGCTCTTTTGGATTTGTGAGGGTTGATTTCCTGGACAACATGGGCGGTATTGAGTGGGTTTTCTTCGGTGCTCCACTGTGGCCTGTACGTGAACCGTCAGGGTAAACACCTCTTCCCTTGCCCCTCCCTCTTTCACAGGATTTCTTCTTCATTTCACTTATCCTTAAAGTACACACTGACTGGCAGCAGTACAGTGGCAGTACAGAAATGCTATACAGTGGCGGGTGAGCGGTGTACTACTATTCCCAGCAGCGACACAGAGCACAATGCTATACAGTGGTGGGTGAGCGGTGTACTACTATTCCCAGCAGCGACACAGAGCACAATGCTATACAGTGGTGGGTGAGCGGTGTACTACTATTCCCAGCAGCGACACAGAGCACAATGCTATACAGTGGTGGGTGAGCGGTGTACTACTGTTCCCAGCAGCAACACAGAGCACAATGCTATACAGTGGTGGGTGGGTGAGCGGTGTACTACTGTTCCCAGCAGCGACACAGAGCACAATGCTATACAGTGGTGGGTGAGCGGTGTACTACTGTTCCCAGCAGAGACACAGAGTGGCAGTAAACACAATGCTATACAGTGGTGGCTGAGCGGTGTACTACTGTTCCCAGCAACACAGAGCACAATGCTATACAGTGGTGGGTGAGCAGTGTACTACTGTTCCCAGCAGAGACACAGAGTGGCAGTAAACACAATGCTATACAGTGGTGGCTGAGCGGTGTACTACTGTTCCCAGCAACACAGAGCACAATGCTATACAGTGGTGGGTGAGCGGTGTACTACTGTTCCCAGCAGAGACACAGAGTGGCAGTAAACACAATGCTATACAGTGGTGGCTGAGCGGTGTACTACTGTTCCCAGCAGCGACACAGAGCACAATGCTATACAGTGGTTTGTGAGCGGTGTACTACTGTTCCCAGCAGCGACACAGAGCACAATGCTATACAGTGGTGGGTGAGCGGTGTACTACTGTTCCCAGCAGAGACACAGAGTGGCAGTAAACACAATGCTATACAGTGGTGGCTGAGCGGTGAACTACTGTTCCCAGCAACACAGAGCACAATGCTATACAGTTGTGGGTGAGCGGTGTACTACTGTTCCCAGCAGAGACACAGAGTGGCAGTAAACACAATGCTATACAGTGGTGGCTGAGCGGTGTACTACTGTTCCCAGCAGTGACACAGAGCACAATGCTATACAGTGGTGGGTGAGCGGTGTACTACTGTTCCCAGCAGCGACACAGAGCACAATGCTATACAGTGGTGGGTGAGCGGTGTACTACTGTTCCCAGCAGAGACACAGAGTGGCAGTAAACACAATGCTATACAGTGGAGGCTGAGCGGTGTACTACTGTTCCCAGCAGCGACACAGAGCACAATGCTATACAGTGGTGAGTGAGCGGTGTACTACTGTTCCCAGCAGCGACACAGAGCACAATGCTATACAGTGGTGGGTGAGCGGTGTACTACTGTTCCCAGCAGAGACACAGAGTGGCAGTAAACACAATGCTATACAGTGGAGGCTAAGCGGTGTACTACTGTTCCCAGCAGCGACACAGAGCACAATGCTATACACTGGTGGGTGAGCGGTGTACTACTATTCCCAGCAGCGACACAGAGCACAATGCTATACAGGGTGAGCGGTGTACTACTGTTCCCAGCAGACACAGAGTGGCAGTAAACACAATGCTATATAGTGCTGGGTGAGCGGTGTACTACTGTTCCCAGCAGAGACACAGAGTGGCAGTAAACACAATGCTATATAGTGTGGGTGAGCGGTGTACTACTGTTCCCAGCAGAGACACAGAGTGGCAGTAAACACAATGCTATATAGTGTGGGTGAGCGGTGTACTACTGTTCCCAGCAGCGACACAATGACTGGGGGGACCCTGGCTAGCCTGGCTGGAGAGAGAACTACCCTGCCTGCCTACCCAAAGCTAAACCCACAGACAAATGGCGGAGAAATGACGTGGATCGGGTATTTATTTACCCGAACCACGTGACCCGTTCGGCCAATCAGAGCGCGTTCGGGTCCGAACCACGTGACCCGTTCGGCCAATCACAGCGCTAGCCGAACGTTCAGGGAACGTTCGGCCATGCGCTCTTAGTTAGGCCATATGGCTGAACAGTTTGGCCGAACACCATCAGGTGAACAGGGTGATGTTCTGCAGAACCCGAACAGTGGCGAACACTGTTCGCCCAACACTACTACTAATGCTTAGCATCCACTGTATGTTGCCTGAAAAGAAGCCTGGGTTCTAATCAAGGGCAGTGGTCCCAGTCATGATAGGCAGTGTCGTTGCAATAGTGGGTACAGAGGTTGGGACCACACCGGGGCCCTTCCTCAACTATAGTATTAGCTTTTCATTGGTCCTGTGCTGGTAATATTAACATCTATAGATGCTTTGGATAGTGGCAATCTTAAGTCAAACAAAACAAAAATTAGTTTTACTCACCTAGGGCTTCCAATAGCCCCCTGCAGCTGTCCGGTGCCGTCGCCGTCTCCCTCTGATCCTCCTGGCCCCGCCGGCAGCCACTTCCTGTTTCAGTGACAGGAGCTGACAGGCTGGGGACGCGAGTGATTCTTCGCGTTCCCAGACACATTAGCACCCTCTATGCTGCTATATGGTATATGATATACGCTATAGCAGCATAGATGGCGCTATTGTGGCCAGGAACGCGAAGAATTACTCGCATCCCCAGCCTGTCAGCTCCTGTCACCGAAACAGGAAGTGGCTGCCGGCGGGGCCAGGAGGATCGGAGGGAGACGGCGAGGGTACCGGACAGCTGCAGGGGGCTATTGGAAGCCCTAGGTGAGTAAAACTAATTTTTTTTGTTCGACTTAAGTGTCCCTTTAACAAGCTGTTTTCCATCCCCTTCTTGCACCTCTGACGCTGTAGTTGCCATTGGCAGGTTTTGGTGCACTATATCAATTGTTATGTATAGAGGGCTTGGGGAGGGGGGGGGCCCAATGTAAAACCTTCAAAGTTAGGCGTCAGGAAGGGAGTTTGCGTCTGGAAGGGGGTGGTTAGGGTTAGGCATCAGGAAGGGGTGGGGTTAAGGTTAGGCATCATAGGGGAGGGTTCTGGTTGAGAATAGGCTTAGGCTTAGCTGTAGTAAAATATTGGTACATTCACTGATATTTTACTAAAATGAACACTGTGTAAATAGTAGAATATCAGTAAATGTTCTGATAATTCTATGATCGGCTAATTCCTGCCGCCCAAAATTCCCCCATGAGGTCCTTTTGGTAAGCTGAAGTGGAGAGAGGTCAGAGAAGGTGGCAGGTGAGCCCCTTGACACCCGCTAGGCCCCAGGCACCTGCCTAGGTTGCCTGGTGAATAATCCTGCTCTGATGGGCACCCTAATGGTTATAAAGGTGATAAACATGTGTGACAGTTATCCCGCTGCTACATATGGTTGCTAGGAAACATTATGTGGGCCCTTCCAGGCAAGAAGGTATTTTTTTTTTCTTTTTTTTATCTCCGTCTCCGGTATACTGAATAACATTTCTAAAGGCCGGGAGAAGAAAGTGACAGCGGAAAAACATGTTTCCTACCTGGCTGCCATTTGTTTGTCAGTCATAAAAAGCACAGGGTTGCTGTGCTCCCGCCAATGTTTGTCTTAGATGTAAATAAGGTTGAGTGACCTCATCTAGTTCACAAGAGGCAGAATAACCGCAGAATGTCAGTTTACCGGGCACAAAATAACCACACCGCGCATCGTAATACAAACCACTACATCTCCCAGACAGAGCTGGGACAAGGTCCTCCAGCACCCAAGGCTGAGACACCAAAGTGCGCCCCTCCATCCCTCCCACCCCAGCCGTCACACACTGATTGCTATTAGACTAAGAGCGCCACAGGGCCCACAACCTCCCCAACACCTTAATATCTAGTTATCTGGCTTGCAGTCACTGCCATGTATTCCCATTTCTT
This sequence comes from Hyperolius riggenbachi, assembly GCF_040937935.1. Taxonomy (NCBI): domain Eukaryota; kingdom Metazoa; phylum Chordata; class Amphibia; order Anura; family Hyperoliidae; genus Hyperolius; species Hyperolius riggenbachi. The sequence continues at coordinate 440,062,646 of NC_090650.1, forward strand.
ATTTCTTTTTCTTTCTGCTTCAAACACAATTGGGAATGACAGCTGAATGAATTGTGCGCCCCCTCCTACACTGCGCCCTGAGGCTGGAGCCTCTCCAGCCTATGCCTCGGCCCGGCCCTGCTCCCAGCATGCCAGGCCTGACACTCGTTCACTGTTTTTGCTACAAGAATCTCAGTCAATTTGGAGTTTTGAACATTTTAAATGTGGGGATCAGTGATGAACGAAAACCGGTGGTGATTAACCCAAACGGCAAAGCAGTACAATGGACACTTTTGTATCTCGCATGCACTTAAACAGGGATAAGGTGCGTGTGATACAAGAGTACACTCCGTACTGCTGTGCCGATTGAATTAAAGGACACCCAATGCGAAAGTAAACGAATGAAATAAACAATTGTATCTATCTTCCCTCTCCTAAAAATGACTTTTTAAGATATTCCACAGTTTTATTTTATGTTTAAATCGACTTTTTAAGTTTTTTACTGTTTTATTGTTTTTGCTCAATGGCACATTCATTGAAGTATGCCAGAGATAAAATCTATGAACTATTGACTTTTTTATCTCTTTCCTGCTCTCAGAAGCCAATTTCTGCTAGGAAAGTGTTTTATAGTTGGAATTTCTTATCAGTGAGGGTCACACTGTAGTCACTTCCTGTTAGGACTGAGTCAGCCACTTGCATACCTGATATTTAACTCTTTCAGGCAGAGAAAGAAAAAAAGGAACACAGTATCGTTATTTGTGTACTAGGCACTGTACATACATGTCTATCTCATTATGTCACATGTCACCTCAGGAATCCTTTAACAACGAATTTTGCTTTTTTTAAAGCGATAAATCTATAAAACAAGCTAAGTGTATGAGACCCCATGATCCATGCGCAGTGGAGTGTGACAGGCCACTACTGCTTATTTTACCGGAGCAGGCAGTGGCCTGGGAAGACAGCAAGGGAGCCCACGACTTACATGAGGCTGGAGGAAACCCCTGGTATTATAAATGCTGCACTATTTAACGTCTCAGGTACACTTTAAAAAGAACCTGAAGCATGCTCAACAATATAAATTATGTCATTCATAAGTAATATTGATGGAGAATCAGCAATTGAAAAAGTCCAGCGGTTCTGGAGGTGTGTTTAGCTTCTAAGGTTAGAATGGTTAATTTGCATATATTCAGCAGTGATGCACTGGGAGACATCTCAAGCTCACTCCAACCTGAATTATCGCAAATTCTTTCTGTTTTAAGAAAGCAAACGTTTGTTTTTCTTAACATCTTAGTAAGGGGGCTTTTAGGACCATTGTAGTCCCTTACACACTCCAATGAGTTCTGGGTCACCATGAGCTTGCTGGGTGGTCTGTACCAATTGAAAAAGGATTTACTCACTGCCCACCATAAAACGATCTAAGTGTCTGAAACCCCATGACCCATTGCAAGAACCGCCATGGTGATTTTGCCTGAAGCCTTGCCAAACCAACCCCCCAGTTTTGTTGGCATGGTAGCTTTGCCAAAAGCCTTGCCTTTTTCAATTGCTGATTCTTCATCAATATTGCACATTAATTACATCACTTTTATTGTTGAGCACACCTCAGGTTCTCTTTAAAGTGTACCTGAGACGTTAAATTGTTCAGCATTTGTAGTTGTAGGTACCAGGGGTTTCCTCCAGCCTTATGTAAGTCGTAAGCTCCCTCGCCGTCCTCCCAGGCTACTGGGTTGTCCTGTGGTCAGCTCTGGTAAAATGGCCAGTCGTGGTCAGTCACACTCCACTGCGCATGTAGCCAGGAGCGTTCTGAGCTCACCACGGGACAACAGAATGGTCTGGGAGTACAGCGGAAGAGTCCACGGCCATCAGCCAGGTGTGTATAAATACTGCACTATTTAACATCCCAGGTTTCCTTAAAGGTCATTTTTGGGAGGCATGAAATAACCAATCAATATTTTGGGAGCTGTCAGAGGAAACCTGAGGGAACCAGAGTGCCCAGAGAAAGCTTATCACGCCTCTTCCTACACAAATAACTGGGCAAACTAGATGTAAACCCAATGAGGCCCTCAGCTACTTCCTGTACTGTACAGATATTCCCAGGAATGATACAGATAGATGTATACTTGCCTTCAGGACATAACTACTATTCATCCCCCCCTCGCCCCCAAAAACATGTTCCTGGGGCTTTACAATGTTCTCATGCCTTCCCTTGCCTTCACAGCCTAGAGGTCCATCTTTCAAGGGTTCTTTTATTATATAATTTATTGAAGAAAAGAGACTGTATCCACCATATGCACTCAAAAATCAACAATATCCAAAGAACACAACTCTCTTTCCCCCATTTTCTTCAATATTTTAACATACAAAGAGACAAAAAAAAATATATATATATACTAGCTGATTGCCCGGCGTTGCCCGGGTATGTATTTGGCTGGTGTTGCCTCTGCATACTTTTTCTAACCCTAACACACAATTACTCACTGACCAAGTTTGTGAGCTTTGCGGTCTTTGGTATCAATAATTTGCATTGAAATGAAACAAATCTGATTGAGTGTGTGTGGCTCCACCCCTTTTTCTGAATTTTAACCCCAGTCACCCAATAACCAACTGTACCAGGTTTGAGGCCTGTGCCAGTAACAGTGCAAGAATAGTAGCAATTAAATATTCCCCTTGAAAAGCAATAGGTGAAGTTTGATTCACTTTTGTAGGCTCCACCCACTTTTCTGAATATTAATCCCAGTCACCCAGTGACCAACTGTGCAAAGTTTAAAAACCCTGCCATTAACAGAATGGCTGCAGTGTACATTTCCCCAGTGAAATTTGTATTTGTCTCCACTCCACTGATGACCCGGCGTTGCCCGGGTATGTATTTGACTGGTGTTGGCTCCGCCCACTTTCTAACCCTAACACACAAACACTCAATGACCAAGTTTGTGAGCTTTGGAGTCCTTGGCATCAATAATTTGTATATTCCCATAGAAATTAAACAAATCAGATAGGCTGTTTGTGGCTCCACCCCTCTCCAGCATTTGAACCCCAGTCACCCAATGACCAACTGTAGCAGGTTTGAGGCATCTGCTATTAACAGTGTAAAAATGGCAGCAATTTAAATATTCCACTTGAAAATCAACAGGTGAATTTTGATTGGCTATTGTAGGCTCCACCCACTTCCCGGAATATCTCAGTCACTCAGTGACCATCTGGGCAAAGATTGGGGACCCTGAAATAAACAGTGTAAGAAGGGCTGCAGTTTACACTTTCCCAGTGAAATTAGTTTTTGGCTCCGCCCACTTTTTGTAACCTGGACACAAAGTCACTAATCAATGCCCAAGTTTGTGAGTTTTGGGGTCCTTGGCATCAATAATTTGTATTTTTCCATTAAATGAAACAAATCTGATTCACTGTTTGTGGCTCTGTCCCCTTTTCTGAATTTGAACCTCAGTGACCCAAAGACCAACTGTACCAGGTTTGAGGCTTATGCTATTAACAGTGCAAGAATGGCAGCAATTTTAATATTCTCCTTGAAAAGCGACATGTGATTTTTGATTGGCATTTTTAGGCTCCACCCACTTTTCTGAATATTAATCCCAGTAACCCAGTAACCAGCTGTGCTAAGTTTGAGGACCCTGCCATTAACAGTGAAGAAGGGCTGCAGTTTACAATTTCCCAGAAAAATCTGTTTTTAACTCCACCCACTTTTTGTAACCTTGACACACAGTCACTACTCAATGACCAAGTTTGTGAGCTTTTGGGTTCCTGGCATCAAAATTGTGCTAATGGAAGCAGTTTATCCAGCAAAGAAATCTGGCTGTTTTTGGCTCCGCCCCTTTACTGAATTTGAACCCCAAACACTTAACGACCGACTGTAGCAGGTTTGAGGCCTCTGCTATTAACAGTGTGAGAATGGCTGCAGTTTCAATATTCCCCTTGAAAATCAATAGGTGAATTTTGATTGGCTCTTGAAGGCTCCACCTACTTTTCCGAATATTAATCCTAGTCACCCAGTGACCAACTGTGTGAAGTTTGAGAACCCTGCCATTAACAGTGTAAGAAAAGCTGCAGTTTACATTTCCCCATGTAAAAAGTTAGTTGTTTTTGGCTCTGCCCACTATTTCTAATTTTGACATACAGTCACTTAATGACCAAGTTTATGAGCTTTGGGGTCTTTGGCATCAATAAGTTGCATTTTACCATTGAAATTAAACAAATCTGATTGGCTGTTTTTGGCCTGCTCCCTTCAGAATTTAAATTTCAGTCTCCCAGTGACTGACTGTAGCAGATGTTAGGCCTCTGCCATTAAGAGTGCAGGAATGGCAGCAAAGTAAATATTCCCCTTGAAAATCAAAAGGTTAATTTTGATTGGCTGCTGTAGGCTCCACCCACTTTTCTGAATATTAGTCACAGTCACCCAGGGGCCAACTGTGTCATGTTTGAGAACCCTGGCAATAAGAGAATGGCTGAAATCAATCTAACAAATCTGATTTGCTGTTTGTGGCTCCACCCCTTTAGTGAATTTGGATCCCAGTCACCCAATGACTGACTGTATCAGGTTTGAGGCCTCTGCCACTAACAGTGTAAGAATGGTAGCAATGTGAATGATCCCCTTGAAAATTAATAGGTACATTTTGATTGGCTGTTGTAGGCTCCACCCACATTTCTGAATATTCATCCCAGTCACCCAGTGGCCAATTGTGTAAAGTTTGGGAACCCTGCAATGTAAAACATGAAGTTGTTGGCACCGGCCACTTTTTCTAACCTTGACATACAGTCACTCAATTATCAAGTTTATCAGCTTTGGGATCCTTGGTATCAATACTTTGTATATTCCCATGGAAAATTAAACAAATCTGGCTGTTTGTGGCTTGGCCCCCTTCCTGAATTTGGACCCTAGTCACCCAGTGACCAACTGTACCAGGTTTGAGGCATCTGCTTTTACCAGTATAAGAGAATGGTAGCAGATGAAATATTCCCTTTGAAAATCAAAAGGGGAATTTTTATTGGCTGTTGTAGGCTCCACTCACCTTCCAAAATCTTAATCTGTGACCCAATGACCAGCTGTGCAAAGTTTGAGAACCCTGCCATTAACGGTGTAAGAATGGCTGCCGTTTATATTTTCCCAGTAAAAGTTGTTTTGGCTCCGCCCACTTTTAGTAACCTTGACACACAGTCACTCAATGACCAAGTTTGTGAGCTGTCAGGTTCTAGGCATCAAAAATGTGTGAATGGAAGCAGTTTATCCACCAAGGAAATCTGATTGGCTGTATGTGGCCCCGCCCCTTTAGTGAACTTTGACCCCAGTCACCCAATGACCGACTGTAGCAAGTTTGAAGCCTCTGCCATTAAAAGTGTAAGAATAGCAGCAGTTTAAATATTCCCCTTGAAAATCAATAGGTGAATTTTGATTGGCTGTTGTAGGCTCCACCCACTTTCTTGAATCTTAATCTCATTCACCCAGTGACCAACTGTGGCAAGTTTGAGAACCCTGCGATTAACAGTCTAAGAATGGCTGCAGTTTACATTTTCCCATTTAAAATGAACGGCTGAAATTTGATTGGCTGTTTTATGCTCCGCCCACTTTTCCTGGATTTGTAACCTCGGTCACCAAGTGACCAACTGTGCAAAGTGTGGGGACTCTGGCTCGATTACTGTGAGAATGGCAGCCTTTTACATTTTTTCCATTGACTTCAATGGGTGGAATCTGATTTGCTGTAGCTCCGCCCAGGTGTGCAAAGGGGCCACGAGATCCCCAGAACATATCATCCCAGGTAGTAAGGGATCTGTGTACCAAGTTTCATTCAAATCGGTCAAGCCGTTTTCGCGTGATCGCGGCACACACACACACACACACACACACACGCACGCACGCACGCACGCACGCACGCACGCACACACACACACACACACACACACACACTTATATATATACTAGCCGACCCGCAGCGTATCATACGCCGCATAAGGGGGTAGAGGGCAGGAAGGGGGTATTGGGCACAGTGGCGGGGAGGGGGGTTGGACCCCCCCCTCAACTGGGTCCCCCATGTGTGCTCCCCCTCCAGCTTAAGATCAGCAGGAACCCCCCCTTCCTCACCTGGGTCCCCCATGTGCACTCCCCCTCCAGCTTAAGCTCAGCAGGAACCCCCCCTCCCTCACCTGGGTCCCCCATGTGCACTCCCCCTCCAGCTTAAGCTCAGCAGGAACCCCCCCTCACCTGGGTCCCCCATGTGCATTCTCCCTGCAGCTTAAGCTCAGCAGGAACCGCCCCTGCCTCACCTGTGTCCCCCATGTGCGCTCCCCTCCTGCTTAAGCACAGTAGCAGCCGCCACTATTAGTAAGAGGCAGCGGGCGGGGATGCCTCACCTCTTCCGTGTTCCAGCGTGCGTTCCACTGTCGTCACTTCCTGCAATGCTCCACTATATTGGTGTAATTTGCCTTTTTAAAACAGAAGGAAATCTGCAATAATTCAGCTATAAGTGAACATTTTTAAATATGCAATTTATCCCTTTTCAACCTTAGTAATCCAAGCAAGCATCCAGAACCACTGGTGTATAGCAAGCTTATAGCTTTAAATTTTACACTGCTGTATCAAACCCACATGTGACAGCCTGTTTCAGACTTTTGGTCCTCATCAGTACATAGCAGAGATTGATATAGCAGTATGAGATGGGGCTTGGACCAGTACAACAGAGTAACCAAGCAGCTCAGGGTGACCCAAACCACTCGGAATGTATAGGGGGATAAAAGGAACCAAAAAGACCTTCTACTAAAAAAAAATCAAAGCTTGGTGTAATTTGGCTTTTTAAAACAGAAGAAAATCTGCAATAATTCAGCTATAAGTGAACATTTGTGGTTACCCACAATGCACCGCTACTAAATATGCAAACTATTCCTTTTCACTCTTGGTAAGTCAAGCAAGCCTATGGGCCGGATTCACAAAGCGGTGCAAACTGTTTAGCATGGTTGTGCTAAACAGTTAGCACGTGAAGTGCCGTTCGCGGACTTTTGCGCGCACAAAGTGCTGCGATTTGCGTGATTGCGGTCTTTTGCGCGCGCAATTTGCCACAAATCGTGGTACTTTACACACGCAAAAGTCCGCAATTGCGGTCTTTTGCGCGATTCACAGCACTTTCCACGCACAAAAGTCCACAAATGGCACTTCACGTGCTAACTGTTTAGCACACCCATGCTTAACAGTTTGCACCATTTTGTGAATCAGGCCCTATAGCTTTAAATTTTACACAGTCATATCAAAACCAAATGTGACAGCCTATTTCACACTTTTAGTCCTCATCAGTTCACAGCAGAGATTGATATGGCTGTATGAGATAGGGCTTGGACCAGTACAACAGAGTAACCAAGCAGCTCAGGGTGACCCAAATTACTAAGAATGTATAGGGGGATAAAAGGGACCAAAAAGCCCTCCTACTAAAAAAAGCAAAGCTTGGTGTAATTTTCCTTCTTAAAATAGAAGCAAATCTGCAATAATTCAGCTATAAGTGAACATTTGTGGTTACCCACAATGCACTGCTACTGAATATGCAAATTATCCCTCTTTGCCCTTGGTTTGATATGACACTACTTCTTCTTCTTGCTTGGACCAGCCCCTTCTTCTTGCTTGGACCGGCCCTGGGGGCAGGGCACTACTTCTTCTTCTTGCTTGAAGGTTGAGGCACTTACTCTATTATATATATATAGAAGATAGAAGATTCCCCCTCCAGGCCGCCATGGATAGTGGGGGAATGATATAATTCGGCTTCCAGCGATTGCTGGAGGTCGAATTATTGTGTTTTTTAAGCAACTTCGGCTCCGTCTTCTGACGGCGCTGACGTTACTCACTGAGCGCAGCTATAGACTGATTCCCATTACAGTCTATGGCGGCACTCGCTGCACCTAAATCTAGCAGTGCTGTAAAGCACTGCTCCACGACCACTTTGCAGTATTGGTTTTTTGACCCTGCATAGTTTGACATGCGAAAGCAAATGCATATTTGCATGAGCATTGCCTCATGAATAGTCAATTAGGCCAGATTTGCAAAGCCAGACTTGCTAGGGTTAAGCCTCCTTTCCACAGACTGTTGATAGGCAGTGAAATGCCTCTCAAACTCTCTCAACTGCTCACTGCTGCCTAGTAACTGCTTGTTGCTGCCTGATAACTGCTTGTTGCTGCCTGATAACTTCTTACCTGTGCCTGGTAACTGCTTGCTGAGCACACAGCTCAACAGTCCGTGGAAAGGAGGCCTCAAACTTGGTCTTTGAGCACGCATAAATTTTCTCATGCAAATTACTTCTTCTTGCTGGACGGTTGAGGCACTTACTGAATTATATATATAGATAGAAGATTCCCCCTCCAGGCCGCCATGGATAGTGGGGGAATGATATAATTCGGCTTCCAGCGATTGCTGGAGGTTGAATTATTGTGTTTTTTAAGCAACTTCGGCTCCGTCTTCTGACGGCGCTGACATTACTCACTGAGCGCAGCTATAGACTTATTCCCATTACAGTCTATGGCGGCACTCGCTGCGCCTAAATCTAGCAGTGCTGTAAAGCACTGCTCCACGACCGCTTTGCAGTATTGGTTTTTTGACCCTGCATAGTTTGACATGCAAAAGCAAATGCATATTTGCATGAGCATTGCCTCATGAATAGTCAATTAGGCCAGATTTGCAAAGCCAGACTTGCTAGGGTTAAGCCTCCTTTCCACAGACTGTTGATAGGCAGTGAAATGCCTCTCAAACTCTCTCAACTGCTCACTGCTGCCTAGTAACTGCTTGTTGCTGCCTAATAACTGTTTGTTGCTGCCTGATAACTGCTTGTTGCTGCCTGATAACTTCTTACCTGTGCCTGGTAACTGCTTGCTGAGCACACAGCTCAACAGTCCGTGGAAAGGAGGCATCAAACTTGGTCTTTGAGCACGCATAAATTTTCTCATGCAAAGTACTTCTTCTTCTTGCTGGAAGGTTGAGGCCCTTATTCAATTATGAATAGCCAATTAGGCCAGATTTGCAAACCCAGACTTGCTAGGGTTAAGCCTCCTTTCCACAGACTGTTGATAGGTAGTGAAATGCCTCTCAAACTCTCTCAACTGCTCACTGCTGCCTAGTAACTGCTCACTGCTGCCTAGTAACTGCCTGTTGCTGCCTGATAACTTCTTACCTGTGCCTGGTAACTGCTTGCTGAGCACACAGCTCAACAGTCCGTGGAAAGGAGGCCTCAAACTTGGTCTTTGAGCACGCATAAATTTTCTCTTGCAAAGTACTTCTTCTTCTTGCTGGACGGTTGAGGCACTTACTGAATTATATATATAGATAGACTAGCTGATTGCCCGGCGTTGCCCGGGTATGTATCTGGCTGGTGTCGGCTCCACCTACTTTTTCTAACCCTAACACACAATTACTCAATGATCAAGTTTGTGAGCTTTGCCGTCTTTGGTATCAATAATTAGCATTGAAATGAAAAAAAACTGATTGGCTGTTTGTGGCTGTTTTCTGAATTTGAACCCCAGTCACCCAATAACCAACTGTACCAGGTTTGAGCCCTGTGCCATTAACAGTGCAAGAATGGTAGCAATTAAATATTCCCCTTGAAAAGCAATAGGTGAAGTTTGATCCACTTTTGTAGGCTCCACCCACTTTTCTGAATATTAATCCCAGTCACCCAGTGACCAACTGTGCAAAGTTTAAAAACCCTGCCATTAACACTGTAGGAATGGTTGCAGTTTACATTTTCCCAGTGAAATTTGTATTTGTCTCCACCCACTGATGACCTGGCGTTGCCTGTGTATGCATTTGACTGGTGTTGCCTCCGCCCACTTTTTAACCCTAACACACAAACACTCAATGACCAAGTTTGTGAGCTGTGGGGTCCTTGGCAACAATAATTTGTATATTCCCATAGAAGTTAAACAAATCAGATTGGCTGTTTGTGGCTTCACCCCCTCTCCAGCATTTGAACCCCAGTCACCCAGTGACCAACTGTAGCAGGTTTGAGGCATCTGCAGTGTAAAAATGGCAGCAATTTAAATATTCCACTTAAAAATCAACAGGTGAATTTTGATTGGCTATTATAGGCTCCACCCACTCCCCTGAATATTAATCTCAGTCACTCAGTGACCATCTGGGCAAAGTTTGGGAACCCTGCCATAAACAGTGTAAGAAGGGCTGCAGTTTACACTTTCTCAGTGAAATTTGTTTTTGGCTTCGCCCACTTTTTGTAACCTGGACACAAAGTCACTACTCAATGCCCAAGTTTGTGAGCTTTGGGGTCCTTGGCATCAATAATTTGTATTTTCCCATGAAATGAAACAAATCTGATTCACTGTTTGTGGCTCTGTCCCCTTTTCTGAATTTGAACCCCAGTGACCCAATGACCAATTGTACCAGGTTTGAGGCTTGTTCCATTAACAGGGCAAGAATGACAGCAATTTTAATATTCTCCTTGAAAAGCGACATGTGATTTTTGATTGGCATTTTTAGGCTCCACCCACTTTTCTGAATATTAATCCCAGTCACCCAGTAACCAGCTATGCTAAGTTTGAGGACCCTGCCATTAACAGTGAAGAAGGGCTGCAGTTTACAATTTCCCCCCAAAAATCTGTTTTTAACTCCACCCACTTTTTGTAACCTTGACACACAGTCACTACTCAATAACCAAGTTTGTGAGCTTTTGGGTTCCTGGCATCAAAATTGTGCTAATGGAAGCAGTTTATCCAGCAAAGAAATCTGGCTGTTTTTGGCTCCACCCCTTTACTGAATTTGAACCCCAAACACTTAACGACCGACTGTAGCAGGTTTGAGGCCTCTGCTATTAACAGTGTGAGAATGGCTGCAGTTTCAATATTCCCCTTGAAAATCAATAGGTGAATTTTGATTGGCTCTTGTAGGCTCCACCTACTTTTCCGAATATTAATCCTAGTCACCCAGTGACCAACTGTGTGAAGTTTGAGAACCCTGCCATTAACAGTGTAAGAAAAGCTGCAGTTTACATTTCCCCATGTAAAAAGTTAGTTGTTTTTGGCTCTGCCCACTATTTCTAATTTTGACATACAGTCACTTAATGACCACGTTTATGAGCTTTGGGGTCTTTGGCATCAATAAGTTGCATTTTACCATTGAAATTAAACAAATCTGATTGGCTGTTTTTGGCCTGCTCCCTTCAGAATTTAAATTTCAGTCTCCCAGTGACTGACTGTAGCAGATGTTAGGCCTCTGCCATTAAGAGTGCAGGAATGGCAGCAAAGTAAATATTCCCCTTGAAAATCAAAAGGTGAATTTTGATTGGCTGCTGTAGGCTCCACCCACTTTTCTGAATATTAGTCGCAGTCACCCAGTGGCCAACTGTGTCATGTTTGAGAACCCTGGCAATAAGAGAATGGCTGAAATCAATCTAACAAATCTGATTGGCTGTTTGTGGCTCCACCCCTTTAGTGAATTTGGATCCCAGTCACCCAATGACTGACTGTATCAGGTTTGAGGCCTCTGCCACTAATAGTGTAAGAATGGTAGCAATGTGAATATTCCCCTTGAAAATTAATAGGTACATTTTGATTGGCTGTTGTAGGCTCCACCCACATTTCTGAATATTAATCCCAGTCACCCAGTGGCCAATTGTGTAAAGTTTGGGAACCCTGCAATGTAAAACATGAAGTTGTTGGCACCGGCCACTTTTTCTAACCTTGACATACAGTCACTCAATTATCAAGTTTATCAGCTTTGGGATCCTTGGTATCAATACTTTGTATATTCCCATGGAAAATTAAACAAATCTGGCTGTTTGTGGCTTGGCCCCCTTCCTGAATTTGGACCCTAGTCACCCAGTGACCAACTGTACCAGGTTTGAGGCATCTGCTTTTACCAGTATAAGAGAATGGTAGCAGATGAAATATTCCCTTTGAAAATCAAAAGGGGAATTTTTATTGGCTGTTGTAGGCTCCACCCACCTTCCAAAATCTTAATCTGTGACCCAATGACCAACTGTGCAAAGTTTGAGAACCCTGCCATTAATGGTGTAAGAATGGCTGCCGTTTATATTTTCCCAGTAAAAGTTGTTTTGGCTCTGCCCACTTTTTGTAACCTTGACACACAGTCACTCAATGACCAAGTTTGTGAGCTGTCAGGTTCTAGGCATCAAAAATGTGTGAATGGAAGCAGTTTATCCACCAAGGAAATCTGATTGGCTGTATGTGGCCCCGCCCCTTTAGTGAACTTTGACCCCAGTCACCCAATGACCGACTGTAGCAAGTTTGAAGCCTCTGCCATTAAAAGTGTAAGAATAGCAGCAGTTTAAATATTCCCCTTGAAAATCAATAGGTGAATTTTGATTGGCTGTTGTAGGCTCCACCCAGTTTCTTGAATCTTAATCTCATTCACCCAGTGACCAACTGTGGCAAGTTTGAGAACCCTGCGATTAACAGTCTAAGAATGGCTGCAGTTTACATTTTCCCATTTAAAATGAATGGCTGAAATTTGATTTTATGCTCCGCCCACTTTTCCTGGATTTGTAACCTCGGTCACCAAGTGACCAACTGTGCAAAGTGTGGGGACTCTGGCTCGATTACTATGAGAATGGCAGCCTTTTACATTTTTTTCCATTGACTTGAATGGGTGGAATCTGATTTGCTGTTTGTAGCTCCGCCCAGGTGTGCAAAGGGGCCGCGAGACCCCCAGAACATATCATCCCAGGTAGTAAGGGATCTGTATACCAAGTTTCATTCAAATCGGTCAAGCCGTTTTCGCGTGATCGCGGCACATACACACACACACACACACACACACACACACATCCGATTTATATATATAGACTAGCTGATTGCCCGGCGTTGCCCGGGTATGCATCTGGCTGGTGTCGGCTCCACCTACTTTTTCTAACCCTAACACACAATTACTCAATGACCAAGTTTGTGAGCTTTGCCGTCTTTGGTATCAATAATTAGCATTGAAATGAAAAAAAAAAAACTGATTGGCTGTTTGTGGCTGTTTTCTGAATTTGAACCCCAGTCACCCAATAACCAACTGTACCAGGTTTGGGGCCTGTGCCATTAACAGTGCAAGAATGGTAGCAATTAAATATTCCCCTTGAAAAGCAATAGGTGAAGTTTGATCCACTTTTGTAGGCTCCACCCACTTTTCTGAATATTAATCCCAGTCACCCAGTGACCAACTGTGCAAAGTTTAAAAACCCTGCCATTAACACTGTAGGAATGGCTGCAGTTTACATTTTCCCAGTGAAATTTGTATTTGTCTCCACCCACTGATGACCTGCCGTTGCCTGTGTATGCATTTGACTGGTGTTGCCTCCGCCCACTTTTTAACCCTAACACACAAACACTCAATGACCAAGTTTGTGAGCTGTGGGGTCCTTGGCAACAATAATTTGTATATTCCCATAGAAATTAAACAAATCAGATTGGCTGTTTGTGGCTTCACCCCCTCTCCAGCATTTGAACCCCAGTCACCCAGTGACCAACTGTAGCAGGTTTGAGGCATCTGCAGTGTAAAAATTGCAGCAATTTAAATATTCCACTTAAAAATCAACAGGTGAATTTTGATTGGCTATTATAGGCTCCATCCACTCCCCTGAATATTAATCTCAGTCACTCAGTGACCATCTGGGCAAAGTTTGGGAACCCTGCCATAAACAATGTAAAAAGGGCTGCAGTTTACACTTTCCCAGTGAAATTTGTTTTTGGCTCCGCCCACTTTTTGTAACCTGGACACAAAGTCACTACTCAATGCCCAAGTTTGTGAGCTTTGGGGTCCTTGGCATCAATAATTTGTATTTTCCCATGAAATGAAACAAATCTGATTCACTGTTTGTGGCTCTGTCCCCTTTTCTGAATTTGAACCCCAGTGACCCAATGACCAACTGTACCAGGTTTGAGGCTTGTTCCATTAAAGGATACCCCAACTGAAATGTGACATAATGAGATAGACATGTGTATGTACAAATGACTATGCTGTGTTCCTTTTTTATTTTTCTGCCTGAAAGAGTTAAATATAAGGTATGCAAGTGGCTGACTCAGTCCTGACTCAGACAGGAAGTGACTACAGTGTGACCCTCACTGATAAAAAAAATTCCAACTATAAAACACTTTCCTAGCAGAAAATGGCTTCTGAGAGCAAGAAAGAGGTAAAAAAAAAAGGGGAATTTCTTATCAGTGAGGGTCACACTGTAGTCACTTCCTGTCTGAGTCAGGACTGAGTCAGCCACTTACATACCTGATATTTAACTATTTCAGGCAGAGAAAGAAAAAAAAGGAACACAGCATAGTTATCTGTGTGCTAGGCACTGTACATACCCATGTTTATCTCATTATGTCACATTTCAGTTGAGGTATCCTTTAACAAGGCAAGAATGACAGCAATTTTAATATTCTCCTTGAAAAGCTACATGTGATTTTTGATTGGCATTTTTAGGCTCCACCCACTTTTTTGAATATTAATCCCAGTCACCCAGTAACCAGCTATGCTAAGTTTGAGAATCCTGCCATTAAAAGTGAAAACGGGCAGCAGTTTACAATTTCCCTGAAAAATCTGTTTTTAACTCCACCCATTTTTTGTAACCTGGACACACAGTCACTACGCAATGACGAAGTTTGTGAGCTTTTGGGTTCCTGGCATCAAAATTGTGCTAATGGAAGCAGTTTATCCAGCAAAGGAATCTGGCTGTTTTTAGCTCCGCCCCTTTACTGAATTTGAACCGCAGACACTTAACGACCGACTGTAGCAGGTTTGAGGCCTCTGCTATTAACAGTGTAAGAATGGCTGCAGTTTCAATATTCCCCTTTAAAATCAATAGGTGAATTCTGATTGGCTCTTGTAGGCTCCACCCACTTTTCCGAATATTAATCCTAGTCACCCAGTGACCAACTGTGTGTAGTTTGAGAACCCTGCCATTAACAGTGTAAGAAAAGCTGCAGTTTACATTTTCCCATGTAAAAAGTGAGTTGTTTTTGGCTCCGCCCACTATTTCTAACCTTGACATACAGTCACTTAATGACCAAGTTTATGAGCTTTGGGGTCCTTGGCATCAATAAGTTGCAGTTTACCATTGAAATTAAACAAATCTGATTGGCTGTTTTTGGGCCGCTCCCTTCAGAATTTAAATCCCAGTCTCCCAGTGACTAACTGTAGCAGATTTTAGACCTCTGCCATTAAGAGTGTAAGAATAGCAGCAATGTAAATATTCCCCTTGAAAATCAAAAGGTGAATTTTGATTGGCTGCTGTAGGCTCCACCCACTTTCCTGAATATTAGTCCCAGTCACCCAGTGGCCAACTGTGTAACATTTGAGAACCCTGCCAATAACAGAATGGCTGAAATAAATCTAACAAATCTGATTGGCTGTTTGTGGCTCTACCCCTTTAGTGAATTTGTATCCCAGTCACCCACTGACTGACTGTATCAGGTTTGAGGCCTCTGCCATTAACAGTGTAAGAATGGTAGCAATGTGAATATTCCCATTTAAAAAATCAATAGGTAAATTTTGATTGGCTGTTGTAGGCTCCACCCACATTTCTGAATATTCATCCCAGTCACCCAGTGGCCAATTGTGTAAAGTTTAGGAACCCTGCAATGTAAAAAATGTAGTTGTTGGCACCGCCCACTTTTTCTACCTTTGACATGCAGTCACTCAATTATCAAGTTTATCAGCTTTGGGGTCCTTGGTATCAATACTTTGTATATTCCCATTGAAAAATAAACAAATCTGTCTGTTTGTGGCTCCGCCCCCTTTCTGAATTTGGACCCTAGTCACCCAGTGACCAACTGTACCAGATTTGAGGCATCTGCTTTTACCAGTATAAGAGAATGGTAGCAGATGAAATATTCCCTTTGAAAATCAAAAGGTGATTTTTTATTGGCTGTTGTAGGCTCCACCCACCATCCAAAATCTTAATCTCAGTCACCCAATGACCAAGTGTGCAAAGTTTGAGAACTCTGTCATTAACGGTGTAAGAATGGCTGCCGTTTATATTTTCCAAGTAAAAGTTGTTTTAGGCTCCGCCCACTTTTTGTAACCTTGACACACAGTCACTCAATGACCAAGTTTGTTATCTTTCAGGTTTCTGACATAAAAAAATGTGTGAATGGAAGCAGTTTATCCACCAAGGAAATCTGATTGGCTGTATGTGGCCCCGCCCCTTTAGTGAATTTGGACCCCAGTCACCCAATGACCGACTGTAGCAAGTTTGAAGCCTCTGCCATTAAAAGTGTATGAATAGCAGTAGTTTCAATATTCCCCCTTGAAAATCAATAGGTGAATTTTGATTGGATGTTGGAGGCTCCACCCATTTTCTTGAATCTTAATCGCATTCACCCAGTGACCAACTGTGGCAAGTTTGAGAACCCTGCGATTAACAGTCTAAGAATGGCTGCAGTTTACATTTTCCCATTTAAAATGAATGGCTGAAATTTGATTGGCTGTTTTATGCTCCGCCCACTTTTCCTGGATTTGTAACCTCGGTCACCAAGTGACCAACTGTGCCAAGTGTGGGGACTCTGGCTTGATTACTGTGAGAATGGCAGCCTTTTACATGTTTTCCATTGACTTGAATGGGTGAAATCTGATTGGCTGCTTGTAGCTCTGCCCAGGTGTGCAGGGGGGCCGCGAGACCCCCAGAACATATCATCCCAGGTAGTAAGGGATCTGTATACCAAGTTTCGTTCAAATCGGTCAAGCCGTTTTCGCGTGATCGCGACACACACACACACACACACACACACACACACACACACACACACACACACACACACACACACACACACACACACACACACACACACACACACACACACACACACACACACACACACACACACACACACACACACACACACACACACACACACACACACACACACACACACACACACACACACACACACACACACACACACACACACACACACACACACACACACACACACACTTACATCCGATTCCAAAAATCAGAAAAAAAACTTCCCCTCCCTCTTCCCCTCTTTCAAGGGTTCTGAAGCAAGTGTAGCCATCAGTGGCATAGGGTTCATCATAGCAGCCATAGCAAATGCTGTGGGGCCCATAGTAAAGGTCGTCTTAGCTGGCGTTAAGGGGGGCTGCTGTGGGCCTCATATAAATCCACAGCAGGCCCCCTGATTTGCAGAGTATAGGCAGAGGAACACTGGAGGGAAGTGACATACCTCTCTGGGCTCCACCAATGGTCTACATTCCTCATAGCATCCTTCTATCCATGACTACAGTGGCCTCTCTCGTCACATGGGTTACGTGGCCATTGGCCACAGAGGGTGCTGCAATCATAGAGACTCTGATGCTAGGAGGAAAGTAGATCATCAGTGGAGCACAGAGAGGTATGTCTCCAGGGCAGTTTCTAGGCTAAATTTCACCCAGGGCGAGGGTGTAAAAATCGCCCCCCCTTCCCCGCCATGGAGCCAGGTATAGGTGCCCACAGTTTAGGTTAGCTATGTAGTTGCCTGCAGTATAGGTTTGGTAGGTAGGTGCCTCCAGTATAGGTTAGATAGGTAGGTGCCTGCAGTATAGGTTAGATAGGTAGGTGCCTGCAATATAGATAGGTAGCTTAGATAGGTAGGTGACTGCAGTATAGCTTAGATAGGTAGGTGACAGTATAGGTTAGATAGGTAGGTAGGTAGGTAGGTGACTGCAGTATAGGTTAGATAGGTAGGTGCTTTGCAGTATAGGTTTGGTAGGTAGGTGCCTGCAGTATAGGTTTGGTAGGTGGGTGCCTGCAGTATAGGTTTGGTAGGTGCCTGCAGTATAGATTAGATAGGTAGGTGACTGCAGTATAGCTTAGATAAGTAGGTGCCAGTATAGGATAGATAGGTAGGTGACTGCTGTATAGGTTAGATAGGTAAGTGCTTGCAGTATAGGTTAGGTAGGTAGGTACCTGCAGTATAGCTTAAGTAGGTGATTGCAGTATAGTTTAGATAAGTAGGTGCCAGTATAGGATAGATAGGTAGGTGACTGCAGTATATCTTAGGTAGGTGACTGCAGTATAGCTTCAATAAGTAGGTGCCAGTATAGGTTAGATAGGTAGGTGACTGCAGTATAGGATAGATAGGTAGGTGACTGCAGTATAGGTTAGGTAGGTGCTGCAGTATAGATTAGGTAGGTAGGTGCTGCAGTATAGATTAGGTAGTTAGGTGCTGCAGTATAGATTAGGTAGGTAGTTAGGTGCTGCAGTATAGGTTAGGTAGGTGCTGCAGTATAGATTAGGTAGGTGCTGCAGTATAAATTAGGTAGGTGCTGCAGTATAGATTAGGTAGGTAGGTGCAGCAGTATAACGTAGGTAGGTAGGTGCAGCAGTATAGCGTAGGTAGGTAGGTAGGTGCTGCAGTATAGAGTAGGTAGGTAGGTAAGGTGCTGCAGTATAGATTAGGTAGGTAGGTGCTGCAGTATAGATTAGGTAGGTAGGTGCTGCAGTATAGATTAGGTAGGTAGGTGCTGCAGTATAGATTAGGTAGGTAGGTAGGTGCTGCAGTATAGGTTAGGTAGGTGCTGCAGTATAGATTAGGTAGGTAGGTAGGTGCTGCAGTATAGATTAGGTAGGTGCTGCAGTATAGATTAGGTAGGTGCTGCAGTACAGATTAGGTAGGTAGTTAGGTGCTGCAGTATAGGTTAGGTAGGTGCTGCAGTATAGGTTAGGTAGGTGCTGCAGTATAGATTAGGTAGGTGCTGCAGTAAAGCGTAGGTAGGTAGGTGCTGCAGTATAGAGTAGGTAGGTAGGTAAGGTGCTGCAGTATAGATTAGGTAGGTAGGTGCTGCAGTATAGATTAGGTAGGTAGGTGCTGCAGTATAGATTAGGTAGGTGCTGCAGCAGATTAGGTAGGTAGGTAGGTAGGCGCTGCAGTATAGATAAGGTAGGTGCTGCAGTATAGATTAGGTAGGTGCTGCAGCAGATTAGGTAGGTAGGTAGGTGCTGCAGTATAGGTTAGGTAGGTGCTGCAGTATAGATTAGGTAGGTAGGTAGGTGCTGCAGTATAGATTAGGTAGGTGCTGCAGTATAGATTAGGTAGGTAGGTAGGTGCTGCAGTATAGATTAGGTAGGTAGGTGCCTGCAGTATAGATTAGGTAGGTAGGTAGGTGCTGCAGTATAGATTAGGTAGGTAGGTAGGTGCTGCAGTATAGATTAGGTAGGTGCTGCAGTATAGATTAGGTAGGTAGGTGCTGCAGTATAGATTATATTGGTAGGTGAACAGAGGCGCCAGAAGGATAAAAGTACATACAATTTTAAAAAAATTGCTGGGAGGAAGTGGTGGACTCGCCTCCGTTAAAGCAGACACCAAGGACTGTAAATGTATAGATATACACATTTATTGAAAATACCCCAAAGATGCAACGCGTTTCGCGGGCACAGCCCACTTCTTCAGGCAATAAGACGGGGATAAACAACAGCAATTCAGTTATAGCAAGCAGAGCACCTCTGTGTGGTGCTCTGCTTGCTATAACTGAATTGCTGTTGTTTATCCCCTTCTTATTGCCTGAAGAAGTGGGCTGTGCCCGCGAAACGCGTTGCATCTTTGGGGTATTTTAAATAAATGTGTATATCTATACATTCACAGTCCTTGGTGTCTGCTTTAACGGAGGCGAGTCCACCACTTCCTCCCAGCAATTTTTAAAAAATTTTATGTAGTTTTATCCTTCTGGGGCCTCTGTTCACCTACCAATATATTTGAATCCACCCCAGGTGAAGGCCTGGAGGGGTGATCTACCCCCTTTCTTCCTATCTACAGAGAGCGACTTCTTAATCCTGAGTGAGGACAGGTCTAATCTCCTCACCTGCCTAATGAGTGGTTACCTAGGTGGTAACCCGTGTTTGTGAGTATTACCATCTCACTGTTTCATTTATCCAATCAATTTTGACATACTACACCATATTGGGCTCTCGATTTCTCTTCAACTGCAGTATAGATTAGGTAGGTGCTGCAGCAGATTAGGTAGGTAGGTAGGCGCTGCAGTATAGGTTAGGTAGATGCTGCAGTATAGATTAGGTAGGTGCTGCAGTATAGATTAGGTAGGTGCTGCAGCAGATTAGGTAGGTAGGTGCTGCAGTATAGGTTAGGTAGGTGCTGCAGTATAGATTAGGTAGGTAGGTAGGTGCTGAAGTATAGATTAGGTAGGTGCTGCAGTATAGGTTAGGTATGGTAGGTAGGTAGGTGCTGCAGTATAGATTAGGTAGGTAGGTAGGTATGTGCTGCAGTATAGATTAGGTAGGTGCTGCAGTATAGATTAGGTAGGTAGGTAGGTGCTGCAGTATAGATTAGGTAGGTGCTGCAGTATAGATTAGGTAGGTAGGTAGGTAGGTGCTGCAGTTTCATTTATCCAATCAATTTTGACATACTACACCATATTGGGCTCTTGATTTCTCCTCAACTGCAGTATAGATTAGGTAGGTGCTGCAGCAGATTAGGTAGGTAGGTAGGCGCTGCAGTATAGGTTAGGTAGATGCTGCAGTATAGATTAGGTAGGTGCTGCAGTATAGATTAGGTAGGTGCTGCAGCAGATTAGGTAGGTAGGTGCTGCAGTATAGGTTAGGTAGGTGCTGCAGTATAGATTAGGTAGGTAGGTAGGTGCTGAAGTATAGATTAGGTAGGTGCTGCAGTATAGATTAGGTAGGTAGGTAGGTGCTGCAGTATAGATTAGGTAGGTGCTGCAGTATAGATTAGGTAGGTAGGTAGGTAGGTAGGTAGGTAGGTGCTGCAGTATAGATTAGGTAGGTAGGTGCCTGCAGTATAGATTAGGTAGGTGCTGCAGTATAGATTAGGTAGGTGCTGCAGTATAGATTAGGTAGGTAGGTAGGTGCCTGCAGTATAGATTAGGTAGGTAGGTGCTGCAGTATAGATTAGGTAGGTGCTGCAGTATAGATTAGGTAGGTAGTTAGGTGCTGCAGTATAGGTTAGGTAGGTGCTGCAGTATAGATTAGGTAGGTGCTGCAGTATAGATTAGGTAGGTAGGTGCTGCAGTATAGCGTAGGTAGGTAGGTAGGTAGGTGCTGCAGTATAGAGTAGGTAGGTAGGTAAGGTGCTGCAGTATAGATTAGGTAGGTAAGGTGCTGCAGTATAGATTAGGTAGGTAGGTGCTGCAGTATAGATAAGGTAGGTAGGTGCTGCAGTATAGATTAGGTAGGTGCTGCAGCAGATTAGGTAGGTAGGTAGGCGCTGCAGTATAGGTTAGGTAGATGCTGCTGTATAGATTAGGTAGGTGCTGCAGTATAGATTAGGTAGGTGCTGCAGCAGATTAGGTAGGTAGGTAGGTGCTGCAGTATAGATTAGGTAGGTGCTGCAGTATAGATTAGGTAGGTAGGTAGGTGCTGCAGTATAGATTAGGTAGGTAGGTAGGTAGGTGCTGCAGTATAGATTAGGTAGGTAGGTGCCTGCAGTATAGATTAGGTAGGTAGGTGCTGCAGTATAGATTAGGTAGGTGCTGCAGTATAGATTAGGTAGGTAGGTGCTGCAGTATAGATTAGGTAGGTGCTGCAGCAGATTAGGTAGGTAGGTAGGCGCTGCAGTATAGGTTAGGTAGATGCTGCAGTATAGATTAGGTAGGTGCTGCAGTATAGATTAGGTAGGTGCTGCAGCAGATTAGGTAGGTAGGTGCTGCAGTATAGGTTAGGTAGGTGCTGCAGTATAGGTTAGGTAGGTGCTGCAGTATAGATTAGGTAGGTAGGTGCTGCAGTATAGATTAGGTAGGTGCTGCAGTATAGATTAGGTAGGTAGGTGCTGCAGTATAGGTTAGGTAGGTAGGTAGGTGCTGCAGTATAGATTAGGTAGGTAGGTAGGTAGGTGCTGCAGTATAGATTAGGTAGGTGCTGCAGTATAGATTAGGTAGGTAGGTAGGTGCTGCAGTATAGATTAGGTAGGTGCTGCAGTATAGATTAGGTAGGTAGGTAGGTGCTGCAGTATAGATTAGGTAGGTAGGTAGGTAGGTGCTGCAGTATAGATTAGGTAGGTAGGTGCCTGCAGTATAGGTTATATAGGAAGGTGGCTGCAGTATAGATTAGGTAGGTAGGTAGGTAGGTGCTGCAGTATAGATTAGGTAGGTAGGTGCCTGCAGTATAGATTAGGTAGGTAGGTAGGTGCTGCAGTATAGATTAGGTAGGTGCTGCAGTATAGATTAGGTAGGTAGGTGCTGCAGTATAGATTAGGTAGGTGCTGCAGCAGATTAGGTAGGTAGGTAGGCGCTGCAGTATAGGTTAGGTAGATGCTGCAGTATAGATTAGGTAGGTGCTGCAGTATAGATTAGGTAGGTGCTGCAGCAGATTAGGTAGGTAGGTGCTGCAGTATAGGTTAGGTAGGTGCTGCAGTATAGATTAGGTAGGTAGGTGCTGCAGTATAGATTAGGTAGGTGCTGCAGTATAGATTAGGTAGGTGCTGCAGTATAGATTAGGTAGGTAGGTAGGTAGGTAGGTGCTGCAGTATAGATTAGGTAGGTAGGTGCCTGCAGTATAGATTAGGTAGGTAGGTAGGTGCTGCAGTATAGATTAGGTAGGTAGGTGCTGCAGTATAGATTAGGTAGGTAGGTGCCTGCAGTATAGATTAGGTAGGTAGGTAGGTGCTGCAGTATAGATTAGGTAGGTAGATAAGTAGGTGCTGCAGTATAGATTAGGTAGGTAGGTGCCTGCAGTATAGGTTAGATAGGAAGGTGGCTGCAGTATAGGTTAGATAGGAAGGTGCCTGCAGTATAGATTAGGTAGGTAGGTAGGTGCTGCAGTATAGATTAGGTAGGTAGATAGGTAGGTGCTGCAATATAGATTAGGTAGGTAGGTGCCTGCAGTATAGGTTAGATAGGAAGGTGGCTGCAGTATAGATTAGGTAGGTAGGTGCTGCAGTGGTGGTGGGAGCGGGCACAATAGTAATAACTCACCTTTCTTCATCTTTATCCGAATAGCCGATCTCACGCTGCTTCAATGTACTTCCTGTCTCGGCATCTGTCTCAGTAACAGCGCCCCCTGTGTTGACTAGAGTTGGGCCGAACCTCCGATTTTAGGTTCGCGAACCGGGTTCGCGAACTTTCGCGGAACGTTCGGTTCGCGTTAAAGTTCGCGAACCGCAATAGACTTCAATGGGGATGCGAACTTTGAAAAAAAAAAATAATTATGCTGGCCACAAAAGTGATGGAAAAGATCCAATGAAATAGAAATCAAGGAAGGAGGCACCGCTTCTTTTGTAAAATCCCTTTAATCCGGTGGGGGAAGATGCAGGTACATGGCAGTGGGGGCAACAGATGCCTGACAGCTGTTTCGCTGGTTTAAACCAGCTTCTTCAGAGGCAGATAGTACTATCTGCCTCTGAAGAAGCTGGTTTAAACCAGCGAAACAGCTGTCAGGCATCTGTTGCCCCCACTGCCATGTACCTGCATCTTCCCCCACCGGATTAAAGGGATTTTACAAAAGAAGCGGTGCCTCCTTCCTTGATTTCTATTTCATTGGATCCTAAGCTGTCTTCTGGACGTGCACGCTCTTGGTTCCCATTTCCGGTGCGTCTGCCCTGCTGCATTTGGTGCCAGGTACTGTGCCTCTTTTTCCACTTCGTGATGGAAAAGATGTTTCAAGAGGTCTAACACCTGGAGGGGGGCATGGCGGAGTGGGATACACGCCAAAAGTCCCCGGGAAAAATCTGGATTTGACGCAAAGCAGCGTTTTAAGGGCAGAAATCACATTGAATGCTAAATGACAGGCCTAAAGTGCTTTAAAACATCTTGCATGTGTATACATCAATCAGGTAGTGTAATTAAGGTACTGCTTCACACTGACACACCAAACTCACCGTGTAACGCACCGCAAACAGCTGTTTGTACTAGTGACGGCCGTGCTGGACTGGTGCGCACCATGGCGAGTGTGCAGGTTTTGGTGGCTTTACAGCCCATATGGTCGGCCTGGCTGATGTAGCTGAATGACAGAACAGTGACTGTCCAGCTGATCAAATTTGGTCTGACCACAATGAAGCAACGACCTTATTATCTTTTGTGTGCCCCCCGAGACACTCATCTAGGCGCCGGTCATTGCTTCATTGTGATAC
The DNA here is from genome assembly GCF_040937935.1 of Hyperolius riggenbachi. NCBI lineage: Eukaryota > Metazoa > Chordata > Amphibia > Anura > Hyperoliidae > Hyperolius > Hyperolius riggenbachi. The sequence goes on from NC_090650.1 coordinate 440,086,640, forward strand.
GCAAGCCCCTTCACCACGGCAAGGTAATGATCACGAAGGGGAATGGGCGCATGTACATGCCTTTTCTTTTGTTGTTGCAGCTGCCCTCAGTGCAGCCAGAAAAATTAGGCAGTCATGTACACGCACCATAAAAATTATTACAGCGGCCGCTGCTAGCAGCGGCCTAAAAAATTCAGCAATCCGCCTGGAGTCCCGGACCCTGTTGGTGGTGGCGGAGAAGGTAGTGAAGCGGCCTGCAGGCAGACATGCTGTGTGGAGGGACTGGGAGCGACTTAGTCTTTTTGGGGCAGGCCAGGCAGCCAGTCACACGGCGTGCAGGCAGAGATGCTGTGTGTGCGGGGACTGACTTAGTCTTGGGGCGGGCAGCAGCCCTCCGGGATCCATGCCTCATTCATTTTGATAAAGGTGAGGTACTTAACACTTTTGTGACTTAGGCGACTTCTCTTCTCTGTGACAATGCCTCCAGCTGCGCTGAAGGTCCTTTCTGAGAGGACGCTTGCGGCAGGGCAGGAGAGAAGTTGGATGGCAAATTGGGACAGCTCTGGCCACAGGTCAAGCCTGCGCACCCAGTAGTTCAAGGGTTCCTCATCGCTGTTCACAGCAGTGTCTACATCCACACTTAAGGCCAGGTAGTCGGCTACCTGCCGGTCGAGGCGTTGGTGGAGGGTGGATCCGGAAGGGCTACGGCGAGGCGTTGGACTAAAGAACGTCCGCATGTCCGACATCACCATGAGATCGCTGGAGCGTCCTGTCTTTGACTGCGTGGACACGGGAGGAGGATTAGTGGCAGTGGTACCTTGCTGGCGTTGTGCTGTCACATCACCCTTAAAGGCATTGTAAAGCATAGTTGACAGCTGGTTCTGCATGTGCTGCATCCTTTCCACCTTCCGGTGAGTTGGTAACAGGTCCGCCACTTTGTGCCTGTACCGAGGGTCTAGTAGTGTGGCCACCCAGTACAGCTCATTCCCCTTGAGGTTTTTTATACGGGGGTCCCTCAACAGGCAGGACAGCATAAAAGACGACATCTGCACAAAGTCGGATCCAGTACCCTCCATCTCCTCTTGCTCTTCCTCAGTGACGTCAGGTAAGTCAACCTCCTCCCCCCAGCCGCGAACAATACCACGGGAAGGTTGAGCAGCACAAGCCCCCTGCGACACCTGCTGCGGTTGTTCTCCTGCCGCTGTCCCCTCCTCCTCCTCCTCCTCCTCCCCCAAAGAAACACCTTGCTCATCATCCTCTGAGTCTGACTCGTCTTCTGCACACGACCTCTCTTCTTCCTCCTCCTCCCCCCTCTGTGCTGCCGCAGGTGTTGAGGAAACAGCTGGGTCTGATGAAAATTGGTCCCATGCCTGTTCCTGCCGTAACGGTTCCTGGTCACGCTCATTCGCAGCTTCATCCGCCACTCTACGCACAGCACGCTCCAAGAAGTACGCATAGGGAATTAAGTCGCTGATGGTGCCCTCACTGCGGCTCACCAGGTTGGTCACCTCCTCAAACGGCCGCATGAGCCTGCATGCATTTTTCATCAGTGTCCAGTTGTCGGGCCAGAACATCCCCATCTTCCCAGACTGTTTCGTTCTACTCCAGTTGTAGAGGTACTGGGTGACGGCTTTCTTCTGTTCTAGCAGGCGGGAGAACATGAGCAGGGTCGAGTTCCAGCGAGTGGGGCTATCGCAAATGAGGCGTCTCACCGGCATGTTGTTTTTACGCTGAATTTCTGCAAATCGTGCCATGGCTGTGTAAGAGTGCCTCAAATGCCCACAGAACTTCCTGGCCTGCTTCAGGACATCCGCTAAGCCAGGGTACTTTGCCACAAATCTTTGAACCACTAGATTCATGACATGTGCCATGCAGGGTATGTGTGTCAGCTTCCCCATATGCAAAGCGGCAAGCAGATTGCTGCCGTTGTCGCACACCACGTTGCCTATCTCCAGGTGGTGCGGGGTCAGCCACTCATCCACCTGTTTCTTAAGAGCAGCCAGGAGAGCTGCTCCAGTGTGACTCTCCGCTTTGAGACAAGCCATGTCTAAGATGGCGTGACACCGTCGTACCTGGCATGCAGCATAGGCCCTGCGGAGCTGGGGCTGTGTAGCTGGAGAGGAGAACTGCCACTCAGCCAAGGAGGAGGAGGAGGACAGCGAAGAGCATGTAGCAGGAGGAGAGGAGGTGGCAGGAGGCCTGCCTGAAAGCCGTGGAGGTGTCACAATTTGGTCCGCCGCTTTCTGCTTGCCATCGTTCACCACCAGGTTCACCCAATGGGCTGTGTAGGTAATGTAGCGGCCCTGCCCGTGCTTGGCAGACCAGCCATCCGTGGTCAGGTGTACCCTTGACCCAACGCTCTTCGCAAGAGATGACACCACTTGCCTCTCAACTTCACGGTGCAGTTGGGGTATGGCCTTTCTCGAAAAATAAGTGCGGCCTGGCATCTTCCACTGCGGTGTTCCGATGGCCACAAATTTACGGAAGGCCTCAGAGTCCACCAGCCGGTATGGTAACAGCTGGCGAGCTAACAGTTCCGCCACGCCAGCTGTCAGACGCCGGGCAAGGGGGTGACTGGCCAAAAGTGGCTTCTTCCGCTCAAACATTTCCTTCACGGACACCTGACTGCTGCTGTGGGCAGAGGAGCAGGAACCGCTCAAGGGCAGAGGCGGAGTGGAGGAGGGTGCCTGTGAAGGTGCAAGGGAGAAAGCGGCAGAAGCAAATGATGCACCTGAAGGAGGAAGAGGAGAAGGAGGGTGACTTTTCTTTTGTGTGCTGCTGCTGCTTTTGCTCAGGTGGCCATCCCATTGCTGTTTGTGCCTTTTCTCCAGGTGCCTTCGTAAGGCACTTGTCCCTACGTGAGTGTTGGCCTTTCCACGGCTCAATTTTTGTTGGCAGAGCGAACAGATGGCTTTGGTCCGATCTGAGGCACACACATTAAAAAATTTCCACACCGCTGAGCCACCCTGGGATGTGGGCACTATGGGGACCTCAGCAGCTGATGCTGAAGGGCAAGTTGGCTGGCTGTACATAGGTGGCGATACATGGTGCCGGACTCTGCCACCAGCTGTTTCTGACGAAGAGCTGCCCCAGCTTCTTTCAGCAACTTCTCTCCTCCTACTACTCTCTGACTCCCCCTCTGAACTGTCCCCCTCTTCATCTCCTCTATTGGGAACATACAGAGGATCCCTATTACCGTCATCATCGTAGTCATCCTGCCCAGCTTCGCTTGCCTCAGACAAATCCAAACTTGCACCATCAGTAGGTCCTTCATCCTCCTGACACGTTACATCCATAGTGTTGCCGCGTAACTCAGACATATTAGCTGGTGAAAATTCATCTGGCTGTAACAACAATGGCTGTGCATCAGTGATTTCAACACTAAATAATTCTTGCGAAGTGTGAAATGCAGCGGAAGTGGTGCTAGTAGTAGCGCTGGTGGCTGAGCAAGATGAGGTGTTCTGTGTCGCTAAATACTCAACCACGTCCTGACAATCTTGGGAGGTGATGGGACGTGCCTTCTTCCGAGCACTGTACTGTGGGCCAGGTCCACACGAAATTACATTTACACGACCTCGCGCAGACCTGCCGGGTGGCCTTCCTCTGCCTCTGCCACTACCTCTTCCTCTTCCTCTACCTGTTTTGTCCATATTGGGTATGCACGGAGTGGTATATCACACTGCGTGCACTCACGTAGGTAGGTGGGTTCACTTAACTGCACAGGTATGCGCACTGATGCGGTGGGTTCACTGAACAGAACAGGTATACAGTGGCGGGTTCACAGAACAGGTATGCAGTGGCAGGATCACTGAACACAATAGGTATGCAGTGGCGTGTTCACTAAACAGGTATACAGTGGCGGGTCCACTGAACAGAACAGGTATACAGTGGCGGGTTCACAGAACAGGTATACAGTGGCGGGTCCACTGAACAGAACAGGTATACAGTGGCGGGTCCACTGAACAGAACAGGTATACAGTGGCGGGTCCACTGAACAGAACAGGTATACAGTGGCGGGTCCACTGAACAGAACAGGTATACAGTGGCGGGTCCACAGAACAGGTATACAGTGGCGGGTCCACTGAACAGAACAGGTATACAGTGGCGGGTTCACAGAACAGGTATGCAGTGGCAGGATCACTGAACACAATAGGTATGCAGTGGCGTGTTCACTAAACAGGTATACAGTGGCGGGTCCACTGAACAGAACAGGTATACAGTGGCGGGTCCACTGAACAGAACAGGTATACAGTGGCGGGTCCACTGAACAGAACAGGTATACAGTGGCGGGTCCACTGAACAGAACAGGTATACAGTGGCGGGTCCACAGAACAGAACAGGTATACAGTGGCGGGTCCACAGAACAGGTATGCAGTGGCAGGATCACTGAACACAATAGGTATGCAGTGGCGTGTTCACTAAACAGGTATACAGTGGCGGGTCCACTGAACAGAACAGGTATACAGTGGCGGGTCCACTGAACAGAACAGGTATACAGTGGCGGGTCCACAGAACAGGTATGCAGTGGCAGGATCACTGAACACAATAGGTATGCAGTGGCGTGTTCACTAAACAGGTATACAGTGGCGGGTCCACTGAACAGAACAGGTATACAGTGGCGGGTTCACAGAACAGGTATACAGTGGCGGGTCCACTGAACAGAACAGGTATACAGTGGCGGGTCCACTGAACAGAACAGGTATACAGTGGCGGGTCCACTGAACAGAACAGGTATACAGTGGCGGGTCCACAGAACAGGTATGCAGTGGCAGGATCACTGAACACAATAGGTATGCAGTGGCGTGTTCACTAAACAGGTATACAGTGGCGGGTCCACTGAACAGAACAGGTATACAGTGGCGGGTTCACAGAACAGGTATACAGTGGCGGGTCCACTGAACAGAACAGGTATACAGTGGCGGGTCCACTGAACAGAACAGGTATACAGTGGCGGGTCCACTGAACAGAACAGGTATACAGTGGCGGGTCCACAGAACAGGTATGCAGTGGCAGGATCACTGAACACAATAGGTATGCAGTGGCGTGTTCACTAAACAGGTATACAGTGGCGGGTCCACTGAACAGAACAGGTATACAGTGGCGGGTTCACAGAACAGGTATACAGTGGCGGGTCCACTGAACAGAACAGGTATACAGTGGCGGGTCCACTGAACAGAACAGGTATACAGTGGCGGGTCCACTGAACAGAACAGGTATACAGTGGCGGGTCCACTGAACAGAACAGGTATACAGTGGCGGGTCCACAGAACAGGTATGCAGTGGCAGGATCACTGAACACAATAGGTATGCAGTGGTGTGTTCACTAAACAGGTATACAGTGGCGGGTCCACTGAACAGAACAGGTATACAGTGGCGGGTTCACAGAACAGGTATACAGTGGCGGGTCCACTGAACAGAACAGGTATACAGTGGCGGGTCCACTGAACAGAACAGGTATACAGTGGCGGGTTCACTGAACAGGTATACAGTGGTGGGTCCACTGAACAGAACAGGTATACAGTGGCGGGTTCACAGAACAGGTATGCAGTGGCAGGTTCACTGAACACAACAGGTATGCAGTGGCAGGTTCACTGAACACAACAGGTATGCAGTGGCGGGTTCACTGAACAGGTATACAGTGGCGGGTCCACTGAACAGAACAGGTATACAGTGGCGGGTCCACTGAACAGAACAGGTATACAGTGGCGGGTCCACTGAACAGAACAGGTATACAGTGGCGGGTCCACTGAACAGAACAGGTATACAGTGGCGGGTTCACAGAACAGGTATACAGTGGCGGGTCCACTGAACAGAACAGGTATACAGTGGCGGGTTCACAGAACAGGTATGCAGTGGCAGGATCACTGAACAGGTATGCAGTGGCAGGATCACTGAACAGGTATGGAGTGGCAGGATCACAGTACAGGTATGCAGTGGGCTGAGGGCTCACTGAACAGAACAGGTATGCAGTGGCAGGATCACTGAACAGGTATGGAGTGGCAGGATCACAGTACAGGTATGCAGTGGGCTGAGGGCTCACTGAACAGAGCAGGTATGCAGTGGCAGGATCACTGAACAGGTATGCAGTGGCAGGATCACTGAACAGGTATGCAGTGGCAGGATCACAGTACAGGTATGCAGTGGGCTGAGGGCTCACTGAACAGAACAGGTATGCAGTGGCAGGATCACTGAACAGGTATGGAGTGGCAGGATCACAGTACAGGTATGCAGTGGGCTGAGGGCTCACTGAACAGAACAGGTATGCAGTGGCAGGATCACTGAACAGGTATGCAGTGGCAGGATCACTGAACAGGTATGCAGTGGCAGGATCACAGTACAGGTATGCAGTGGGCTGAGGGCTCACTGAACAGAACAGGTATGCAGCCAGGAAGAAGTTAAGCCTAACTAATCTTTCCCTATATGAGAGACTGCAGCAGCTCGCCCTACTCTCACTAATGCAGGCACACAAGTGGCCGTAATGGCCGCCGCTGCCTGCCTTATATAAGGGGGGGTGGGGCTCCAGGGGCTAGTGTAGCCTAATTGGCTACACTGGGCCTGCTGACTGTGATGTAGAGGGTCAAAGTTGACCCTCAGTGCATAATGGGGCGAACCGAACTTCTCCGCAAAAGGTTCGCGTGCGGTACCCGCACGCGAACCACCTACGTTCGCGCGAACCACGTTCGCCGGCGAACCGTTCGGCCCAACTCTACTGTTGACATGCTGAACATCATCACAGGGGGCGCTGTTACTGAGACAGTCAGATGCCGAGACAGGAAGTACATTGAAGCAGTGAGATCGGCTATTCGGATGAAGATGAAGAAAGGTGAGTTATTACTATTATGCCCGCTCCCACCACCACAGCGCCCCCCTCTGGCCACAACAATCCAGCGCCCCGGGCGATTGCACGCATCGCACGTCCATAGAAACGGGGCTGTATGTCTCTTCCCTCCAGCACTCCACTGCCAATACTCTGAAATTCCAGCACCTTAACACCAGCTAAGACCACCAGGCCCATCTTGACTATGGGCTCTATAACAGTCGCTAAGGCTGCTATGGTGAACCCTATGCCACTGATTACTACATTTGCTTTAGAACCCTTGAAAGATGGGCCATTAGGCTGTGAAGGCCACCAAGAAGAGGCAAGGGAAGGGGTGAGAAAATTGTAAATCCCCAGCATATGGGAGTGCTTGAGGGGTGCCAAGGTATAAACCTGGTGGGGGGGGGAAGGGGGGGGGGCTAATCTGGCTACTTATAACTGGGGGGTGCTAATCTGGCAACCTATACTTTGTGGGCGGACTAATCTGGCTACCAATACCGGGGGGTTACCTGAAGCACAAATGTACTTTTGTGTAACCACTAGAACACCTGGTTGGGAAGCTGGACCCTCGTATCTGAGGCTCTAGGCACCCTTGCATTCCCAGGAAAAATATATTAACCCTTCGCACTCTCGCATGCAAATGTTCAAACAAATGCATTCACAGATTCACTCATCCAGGCACCACTGTTATCCCTACAGCTAAGTTACAAGCCAGGGTTTTAGTTCACAGAAGAATGCATTCTTATGATTAGTCACCTATACTGCGCAGAAGTACCCAGGTAAACATAGGTGTCCTAACTCTGGCCCTGTAACATGCATAGTGCAGACATGCAAACATTCATTGTATCAAACCTATCTAGGAATTAGGAGCACACATCCTGACGTCCTCTCCTGGGACAGACAGTGCATCTTACCAATCACACAAGGGAGCTAACGTTATGTATCCATGTGGATACAACTGTATGTGTTTTTTTGTCAGCATGCACACAGCTTATGCTGGTGTATGCGCATGGTGCGCATGGATACATTTCGTTAGCTCTCTTGTGCGATTGGTAAGATGCACTGTCTGTCCCAGGAGAGGACGTCAGGATGTGTGCTCCTAATCTCTAGATAGGTTTGATGCAATGAATGTTTGCATGTCTGCACTATGCATGTTACAGGGCCAGAGTTAGGACACCTAAGTTTACCTGGGTACTTCCGCGCAGTATAGGTGACTAAGCATAAGAATGCATTCTTCTGTGAACTAAGACCCCGGCTTTAGCTTAGCTGTAGGGATAACAGTGGTGCCTGGATTAGTGAATCTGTGAATGCATTTGTTTGAACATTTGCATGCGAGAGTGCGAAGGGTTAATAGATTTTTGATGTTTTCTGGCCACACCCCCTTCAGCACCTTCCTTTCCTTAATAACTTATTTAATGTCCTAACTAGAGGCGATGTGCCTGGATATATGTATTTTTTTCTTGCATTCGCAGGAACTGCCCTCCAGTAGTTACGGCCCTGCTGGCCTATACACAACATGACTCAGCAGACAGAAGGACAGACCACCCACGCAGTCGCCGGCAGGCCTGAAACATTTTGATGGAAGAAGAAAATTCTCCGTCAGTTACAAATATTTTGTATGCTGTCTGCTTCACTTCTGAGCATTAAAATTCATTACAACTAAAATGTCTGAAAATATAGTCCAATCCCGGCTTGCTGGACGGACTGTAGAAATGGCAGAGAGAAGAGAGGAAAGAAATGAGGAGTCAGATGGAAAAGGAGACGTAATTTGTCTCTCGTTATTATCCTGCTTTTTCTCCCTGAATCATTCCAGGTGTTTTAAAAGTGATAAGAGACAATTACCCGCCTGTAAAATGTCAGAGTGTGGCTTATTAGTGTCCCTCGGAGAGACGTGGAAGCCATTCAATGCCGGCATTAGTCGTGTTGTGTAAATAAAATGTCAATCGGGAACGGAGAGATTCAGCCAGTCACCCAAGAGGTGGATTCCAGGGGAGACGGTTGTGGATGTTGAAGGCAATATCCTGCAGGCACGGTGTCCATCCGGGATGGAGAGATTCAGCCAGTCACCCTAGAGGTGGATTCCAGTGGAGATGGTTGTAGATGGTGATGTCCATACGCTGCATGCACGGCATCCATCTGGAACGGGGAGATTTAGCCAGTCACCCTAGAGGTGGATTCCAGTGGAGATGGTTGTGGATGGTGATGGCAATACGCTGCATGCACGGCGTCCATCAGTACCGGGGAGATTTAGCCAGTCACCCTAGAGGTGGATTCCAGTGGAGATGGTTGTGGATGGTGATGGCCATTTGCTGCATGCACAGCGTCCATCGGGAATGGAGAGATTTGGTCAGTCATCCTAGAGGTGGGTTCCAGCGGAGATGGTTGTGGATGGTGATGGCAATACGTTGCATGCGTGGCGTCCATCCGGGATGGAGATATTTGGTCAGTCACCCTAAAGGTGAATTCCAGACAGGGCCGGATTTCTGGCAAGGCCACATAGGCCATGGCCTAGGGCACCAGAAATTTAGGCGCGGCTCAGTGAGGGACAGTAAAGCTGTTCCATGCAGCCATCCCTATCTACAAGGACAGCTTTAACCTTTGAACTCTCTGTCCTGTGTACTTGTGTCGTCCCTGCAAGCCCTGTAAGCTCTATCCT